>NW_020185332.1:4646912-4751454 GCF_003031525.2 Neophocaena asiaeorientalis asiaeorientalis | reverse complement strand
CCCTTTAAAAAAAATAAAAGGAAAAACTTTTTTTTTTTTTTTTTTTTTTTTTTTTGGCCACACCAAGTGGCATGTGGGAATGTGGGATCTTAGTTCCCCGACTAGGGATACAATCCATGCCCCTTGCACTGGAAGTGCAAAGCCTTAACCACTGGACCACCAGGGAAGTTCCAAAGGTAACTACTTCTATGTATGAGATACCTAAGAAAGATTATAATATCTTTAAGTTCTAGAAGCATCTCATACATAAACTTTGTGGAAATTTTAAAACAAAAGAAATCAAATGTCAAAGAAAATTAATCACAGATCTCCAAACACAAGTATCCTGTGCATTAGTAAGATCAGAATCGGTCATTTATGGTGACACCTAACATTTGTTAAACAGTTATTTTACAAACGTTATATAATGAAACTATTACTCTGAAAACTAAAGAACTGGAATTATAATTAAATATAATTTGATGAATAAATACTATTCTTTCTACAGTAAACTGTATCTAAAACACAATCTTTTAACATTTCTCTCCAAAAAAATGTTTGTCATTCTCATAATTTCTAAAGGAATGATTTCTAAAACCACTCCTCAGAGTGAATGAGAGAATGCCTACAGCTAAGCCCCAAGAATGAACCTAAATCATTACCATTGCTATGCATAAACAGATACTCAGTAACGTCTGTTGAATGGAACTGATTTTCTAACCCCTTGTTAACTGCTTATTATGTACATACCAGGCACTTTTCTTAATACATGTAAATTTGTAAACTTAATCCTCATAACAATTCCATGAATAATTACTATAACTATCTCCATTTTACAGAAGAGGGAACTCAGGCACGGAAACATTAATTAATTTGCTCAAGGTCAGCCAGTAAGTGTTAGAGCCAAAATTTGAACCTTGGCAGGCTGGCTCCAGAACCCATGGTATAATATGAACTCATCTTTATATGAGGCTGATGATGAGTAAAGCTTACAAAATTTCTTTTAGAAACTTCTCTTCCTGATGCTATATAAGCACAAAAGACAAGGGAAACAGGATAATGACATTTTCTTTACTCAGTGAGATGTTATGATATTCATTTCTCAGTTTAAAGTTATATTATTCTGAAGATGCAAACAGAACATGAGATTAAGCCTTAGACTTATTCTGAAAAAATTTTTAAACATAAGGAATATCTCACATCAGTCATGAATCATACCAAATTTACTTCTAACATTTCAAAGCACATCTTTGAAAAGTTTGCAAGAATCTTCAATATAAGTAAACCAAAAGACGACTCATGAGAAATCTACCGTGCAACAAGCTCATTCTTCCTGAAGGTCTATGTAAAGAAACAGAAATACCTACACCAAGAAAAAGTTACTTACCATGTATTCTAATATCTGCAATATTATACTTCTGATCACAGACAAAGACATTAAATGCATTTAATTCAGCTATGACCTTTAAATCAAATACATCATCTTGAGAAGTGTTGCTGGATACTGAAAAGTAATAGAATCCTAGTGATTAGCAAAGTGCAAAGATGATATAACATAAAATAATCCCAAAATCACTAAAATAAAAGTACATTATGAACTATGAAGAACCAAAAAGGTCTCCATTAAGATTACATATAATTAAGATTATTTTTAAATGTCAATCAGACAGCAAGTAGCATATTTCCAGCCAAATTAAAAATAAAGGCAACGTTTACTAGCACCTTATAAGTATAATTTTGCTAGATGGAAACTTTACTGTAATTTTTCTTGTGGGGAAAAAGGAAACCCCCTATATTAGAATTCTAAGATTCCATTAGAGCTAAATTTTGATTTGGAACTCCTTTTCATATCATATATTAGATCAAAGAAAAATATTTCATGAAAAATTGAAATAGTGATGACAGTAAAATATGTATTATTAACTATGACACATACATGTTATTAACTATAGAGACAACTTCCCTAGATTATGTTTCTCCATGAAGAATCCTAAAAAAAGTTCTATAAGAGATGAACATAAAGGGCTAAAGTTAAGAAAAAACAAAAAATTATTTTATAATGTGTATTTGTGTCTGTGCACGTGTATAAAAATCACAATCAAATGGATTCTCTTAATCTATTTTAGTCTAGGTCCTGATTGATAAATTTAAGATATAATTTCCTAGAGATTTGTCTTGACTGGAGGAAACACTTTTTCCTATAAAACTGTAAAAGTATGGGGACATCAGTCCTTAATCACCGAGATGATAAAAGGGTTTTTTTTTTCCTTTAAGATTTAAAGTAGCAAAATCAAACCATAAAAAATAGCTATTTGGCATAACTAGAAGATTGTTTCTTTGGATTACTATTTTTTGTAGTTTATTGTGAGCTTAAACATTGCTTTTTCATTTATTCAACTGTGTGCCTGTGCGTGTATATGTATGTATATGTTATGTAAGTATTTCCATGGATATTAATGTAACAAGTACATTAAAGATGAAAAAGGCAAAACTCTTTTACTCTAGTTTAATGCAAAAATACTGCT
This sequence comes from Neophocaena asiaeorientalis asiaeorientalis, assembly GCF_003031525.2. Lineage (NCBI taxonomy): Eukaryota > Metazoa > Chordata > Mammalia > Artiodactyla > Phocoenidae > Neophocaena > Neophocaena asiaeorientalis. The sequence goes on along the minus strand of NW_020185332.1, from coordinate 4,748,950 downwards.
CTGCTTCCTGGTTAAAAAAAAAAAATCTCATCCTTGTATCAGATCTAATATTACTAACAGTTTTCACTTTAAAGATGCCAGTAATATAGATATAATACAACTAGGTAATGGTCCGAAAATTAAATTACCAGATGTTAGATACTCACATCATATGACATGAAAGAAAAATAATTAAAATGATATTTGGCTTAAAAACAGGCACATGTTCACTCACGCTACACCACATCTAATATTTCACAGCACAAATTGTGGCATGTGCCCATATCTCTATGTGACTTAAATACAGTTTTGGTTAGAAACCAAAGTGAGTCTGTCTCTTCCATGAGATTGTTCCTTTTGTGTTCTGCAAAGCTGAAAACTGTTGAGCACCAGGTAGTTTTAACTGACTGACTGAAATGGGCCTTTGTTACTATGCATGATTGTGTTCATATTTTAATTACTTCCTTCCTCACTTTCACTGGAGTGAAGGTTACAGAGACATCAATGCAAAGTATATACAACTTTATTTTACATAAAAGCTAGGCAGTGAAATCAAATATAAATACGTGATAAATATTAAACACTTATTTAAAATCTCTCACTAAACTACTCTATTATACCATAGGGATAAAATCTGCTTTCTTTTGAAACCAACCTCATCTGTCAAAGTAGCTAAAACATTAAGGTGATAAACAGTTATCTTAGCTTGAAAATACATGTTATTATATGATTATTAAAGTTCAGACAGAAGGTATTAAACCATGACTCAAAAGTTAATACCAGTTTTGGCAATGATACTTCTGGACTCCCCCATAAGTGGCTTCAGCTCCGATTCCTTCTTAGAAGGTTCAGAGGATGGAAAAGCAGATGATAAAAAATCCATGAAGGACAGTAAAGCTTCCAAATGAAGAACTAAGTTTAAGGATGAAAATGAAACCTAAGATAATGAACAATTAGAGAGGCAGATTTCAGATATGGAAACATTTTTATGTCAAACCTCAACATATACAAGTAGCACAAGAATAGTTCAACTAAGGACTTCTTTTTTGAGAAAGAACTCACTATTACTTTGTTAACCTTTACCAGACAATAAACCAACACTGCCCACTCCCACACCCAACAATAATTCTAACCTCAATGGAACTTGATAGGCTTTAAGTAAAGATACAAGTATTACCAGCCTTAGGTTGGTCGGTCCCCTTACAGATGGTCCCAAGACAGACTATACACGCTCAAATGGATGGTGACCAATGTCTGTACTGAGCCATACTTTTAGCCTTACCCTTAATTTTTTCCTAATCCTAAAGCCAATTCATTCAAATGTTTAATGCTTCCATCAACACTACGCCAAATAACCATAGTGAACAAAATTTCCTTAAAAAATATTTCATTTGTGTACAACAAGGAATCATTAATTTATATCTGGGAAACAAGGAGTCTTTTAGGAAATCAAATCAACTTTTGTAATAACTTTATTTCAACTCTCCATCCATTTCTTTTATCTACAAAATTAAATCTATTATTATTACCACCCTTATTCTAATTTTAGGGCTCACAATCTCACAACTGAAGATGGCTTTGAAGCTAGATTTAATCATTACTATAATCTAACCTTATAGTGAATTAGAAAAGATTTACCTGAAGTCTTTGTTTGGTACTGTCATGGATGGTTTTAAATTCTGGTCCATCACTGTCTGCCTACAAATAATGGAGGATAAAGCCACTGGGTTGCAAACACTAAAAATTCACACACTGAAAAAATATATATATATTCTTTACTTTTCGAAGTATGCTATGAAAACACTATAAACATACTTCTTAAAGGCAAAGAAGAACATGCCAAAAACATGACCACATAAGCATTTCTTATATTCTACAGAAGCAAAAACCCGAACTCCTTATCCTACCTGGGAGGAAATGCTAAAGGTAGGGGAACTGTCAGTGTATCTAGATTATAATAGATTTTGCTTCAAATTACAATGGAACTTTGTATACATCTACTTATTCAAAAACATAGGATTAACTCAGAAGTTTACTGAAATTATCCAGGATTGTCAGATGCTTGCATAAATCACTATAATTAACCAGTTTTAGGATGAAAAATTTTAGGGGAGAAAACCAAGATATTATATACAAGAGGATGACATAATTTCATATATGCAAATATTAAAGGATCCTAGAAATGAAACTACCTTTTTCAATAACATTTTCAGAAGGGGTTCATCTGTTACATTAGAAGAGTTAATAATGTGAAGAGGTTCTCCTTTAGAGTCTAAAAGAGAAAAAAGAGAGGGTAGATTCATTATGAAGTCGTTTTAGACATTTCAAATGTATTTAAAAATAGACCAGCCAGTTACACAAATATACGTTTGTCAAAACTCAGAGTTGTACGTTAAAAAGGGTGAATTTACTGTATATAAATCGTATCTCAATAAAGCCGGCTTTGAAAAAAAAATTAAAGAAACTCCAAAAAAAAACACAAAAACAGCACTGGCCTATTATAAACGCTGTAACATTTGGTACTACTGGTATTAGTTATTTGAACAAATCATAATAAAGGACAAAGCTATAAAATACTTAAACTAGTGATTATTCTCAATACAAGTTTGCTTTACTTAAAGTTACCCCATAGAGTTCCTATAACTTTAAACACCGATAACCAACTTTAAAAGTTGGCTTGGTGCAATTTAGAAAGTGAATCATCTGAGAGGCTGAAGAGACTACAAGGTGATGTTCAATTTTTCCTCTATATATTTCTGGGTTGTTTAATTTTTATTTTTCACAAGTATATATTAATGTCATTAAATACAAATAAAAAACACTTATGTAATTTTAAAGTAAATAAAAAACCAAAGAAAAAAAGTTACTTCCTAGTAAATTAACTCACCTTTCAAAAAGGGTCCCTGGGCTCTATACCTGGGTATTGTTCTCAGAGCAGTTATAATGTTATGTTGCTTTTCGTAAGTACTGAAGTGTTATGTGCTGAAGACATATGCCTCATTTTTCTTTTAGATATATTCTACTTTGTGCTAAATATTTAGATATAGACTTACTTTATGATAAATAACTACATAATGAGTTTTAACTATCATATTACTTCATATTAATGTAATAACTTTAAATAATTATGGTGACACTAATAAATATGCTTCATGTTGATAAAAAGGTAGTGACCATCTGCCTATTACATGCACAATTTACAGAGACTATACTTCACACTTACCAGTGAACTCAAAGCATTGCATACTAATTTTTTTTAGATAAGCTTCAGCAGTCAGGTCGTAGGCTTTAACTCTAGCTTCCAGTCCAAGCTGCAGGACATTTAGTTCACATAAAGGCCTTCCTTTCTTTTCTGCTTTTTCCATCAAAGTAATCACGACCTAGAAAAAGGTACCATTATTACCACAAACTATTTCACTAATATACACTGAAGATAAGTTAATTTAATAATCATCCGGAATGATATTATCAAAATATTCACACAGCGTAAAGATGTTCACTTCTATTTGTGCCTGGAAATTACCTAGGGTTATTTACTTTGGAAGGCCCACTTACTTATTCAGACTTTTAAAGCACTGTCACTGTATTTTAATGGATTTCAAGATAGTTATGAAAAAAAAAAAGTTGTTCTGCCTAATTCCTGGAAGTCCTAGTCTGATGGATGGTGTCAGACTAGATCTGAAAGTCTGAGATAAACAGTCAATTTTTAAACTACTCCTAAGGCAAGGTTTCTCAACCTTGGCACCACTGACATCTGGGGCTGGATAATTCTTTCCAGTGGGGAGTAGTCCCATGCACTGTAGGCTGTTTAGTGGCATCACTGGCCTCTACCCACTGGTTGCCAGTAGCCCACTCTCTCTCTGGATAGTGACAACCAAAAATGTCTTCAGACAATGCTAATTATCAGCTTGAGGGGAGGATGCAAATTGCTTCCCCCCACCCTAATCACTGTCCTAAGGGAAGGGAACTGTAATTATATGTATTACAAATAATATTAAAAAGGACTTACAGGTTTTATATGTACATATGTTAATGAAACCCATTTGCAAATAGAATTATTCATTTATCAATGTTTCAATTATCAAAGCCTAAAAATCTTCAATAACTGTAACATTAACCAGAAAAACAGCAGAGGTTTAGCATGAAGGAAGTTAGTTTCAAAACATGTATTTCAGATCAAAAAAGTAGCACTCATTTGTTTAAAAGTTTATTATTTTTGACTCAAAGATAGAACATAACCTCTGCACAGCTATTTAACAATGAAGGAATTTTGGAGAAAATTCTTCTAAGTCCCTGTATCCGCGATGCTTTCCCACATACACACGTGTGTGCCTGTCCCTCTTTCTACCCTGTCCCAGCCCCTTTCCTAAACTCCTTTCCTCAGACTGTATCTTCTTCTTCTTTAAAAATTCAGCTAAATCTCACTTCTTCCAGGTTATCTTCCCTGACTCTTTCAGACTGCTTAGATGTCCTCTTCCTACCATCACTGCCACAAGCTCCCTGGGCACATTTTTAATGGAAGTACTTAACAAAAATTTTAATTGTTTTCTTGTTTGAGTTCAGAGTTTATGTCTTACTTCTGTATCCTTAGCACTTAGTACATGCAATGAATACCTGTTATGTGTGCGAACACAGAAGAGGAAAATTCATTTAACCTTACCTTAAGAATCTGCAGATGGAAAGCAGGTAATGGTAATATAACATTTTTTAAATGTAGGCATATTGTGTTTTATTCTATTAATGGTTTCTAAAATTTGCAAAGAATTTCTCTGTCATTTTTCCCTTTCCTGCCTTCCCTATATAAAATCCAAAGCAGGCTACATTCCAACTGCCCTAAAATCATTTGAAAAGCCTGTTACAGAGCATATTACCATTTTCTCTGTAAATACTATATCCCCCAAATATAACTCATCTTTAGCAAACTCTCAAATTTTTAAACATTTCTACATACAAATTACAAACAGCCTTTGTAAGCTTTTTCTATCCATATCAATAATCTACAAGTTTACTTTATTAGAGGTAATTCCAAATATCCATTATTTATCCACCTCATTTTATAAAAACAGATGAAAATTACACACCTCTTTGATTTCAAATTTCAGCAGCATATTAATGATGTCTACAGATCTAATTTCTTCCACTCCAGCTGTTAAACTATCTTGTGAAACATGCATATCTTGTTTTAATGTAGAGATTTCAAGTGGCTCTTTAGTTTCACCTAAAGATGTTTAAAAGAAATTCATTCACTTCTATTCACACATTTCTTACATGAATACTCAACAAGGACTTATACAAGTACTCTGGACTTGGTTCAGGCATTGAAAATCCACAAATCAGTCATACACAGCTCTAGCCCTTAGAAAGCTCATGGTTTAGTAGAAGAAACATATATACTTAAAATACAAACAAAATAAGAAGGCCCCACCTAGTCACATTAAATGGACAAATGTTAATAGTCTCTAGATAAAGTACGTACAAAGCACAGAACTAAGCATGACACTGTCATGAGAAGGTCAAGAAAGTCTTAATAGGAGAGTTATAATTCAAGTAGAACTGAAGGAGCTCCTCACACAGAGAAGAATAAAATAAGAGGTAGTAGAAAACCACAGAGAGATAACACATCAGGATAGGTTTTGCAAACAGAATGGAGTTTGATATGGTTACATCATAAGGAGGATAATAAGAGCTAAGGCTTGATATGAAAGAAGCGGGGGCGGGGGGAAGTTAAAGCCTCTTATGCCATACCAAGAATCAAAAGTAAAACCATATGAATATGACCCTGTTGTCCTGAAATTCACGCATCCTGAAATGCAGCAAAATTGCTTTCTAAACTGTAATACACAACACTAATAATAGCTATCACTTGCAAAGTACTTAATCTCTGTGTTGGATGTTGTGCTAACAGACGTTCACAGACTATCTCATTTAACTCTTATAACAACACTTTAAGGTAAAACCTTTACATTGTCCTTATTTCACATATGAGAAAATTGTGGTCCAGACAGATTCAGTACCTTGTCTAATGTTTTCCATACGGAAAACCACTGCTGTTAATTATTACCTTTGAGAAAGCAATGCACAGGGCAAGGTTTCTTAACTGTCACCTTATTTCAGCACTGTTCCAAACATAATGTGATTGAGGGAAAATAATTCTACCAAATATTTTGCTTCTACAAAACAATTCCTGGAACAGGCAAAGATTTCTTAAATAGGAAATAAAAAGCACTGATCATTTTTTAAAATTGTGTATTAGAATTCATTAAAATTAACTAATTCTATTAAAAGAAAACCTATTAAGAGAGTGAAAAGGTAAAGCACAGATAGGGAGAAGATATTTCTACACATACACTAACATGTATACATATAACCAGCAAAGGGCTCCTAACCAGAATGAATAAACAACTCCTATACACCAATTAGAAAAAAGACCATACCTCAGTAAAAATAATGGTCAACAGACTTGAATGATCATGTCATAACAGAGGACATCCAAATGGCATATGAAAAGGTTTTAAATTTCATTCGTTACCAGGGAACAAATAAAAAACATAGAGATACTACTATATAACCACCAGGATGGCTAAATTTTACAAGACTGAGGATAGCAAGTACTGGTGAGAATGTGAAACAACTGGAACTCTCATACATTGCTAGTAGGAAGGTAAACTGGTTCAACCACTTGGAAAACTGTTCAATATAGCCTGGCGTAAGTTACTGAAGCAAAATGTAAGCTAACATATGACCCGATAATTCTACTCCTAGCTGTGTGTCCAAAAGAAAACAGTATATAAGTGTGCCGAAAGACTACAATGACATTCATAGCAATTTTACTCATGACAGTCAAATACTGGAAACAGGCATAAAAAGAACAAACTAGCGCTATAGACATCAACACGGATGAATCCCACAAAATGTTGAAAGAAGCCAAGGGATCCGCGCGTGGCAGCGCTGCAGCCGCACAGCTCTCTGCTGAGCCCCAGAAAGGCCGCGCCGGCCCCGCCACGCTCGCGGTCACACTGCTCCCCTCGCCGCGAGGGGGGAGAGGGCTCGGGGCGGCGTGGGTGCCTACCGCCCTCCGAGGGGGCCGTGGGGACGGGGCGCGGGGGCTCTGCCCCCGGCCCGTGCCCAACCCCCCACCCCGCCGGAAGCCGCGCGCGGCCCTCAAGCCCCGGACCCTGAGTTCGTGACGCGAAGCTCCGAAATCCCCGGCAAGACTCTGCGGAGACAGGAGCTCGGGCCCGCTCTCACAGAGGTACAAATGATGCAAAATGGATACCTCGCCCCAGAGACAGATGAAGATGATCTTTAGTCTGGCTATAATGACTACAATCCAACCTATGATACCGAGGAACTGGAGAATGACACAGCTTTTCAGCAAGCTGTGAGAACTAGTCATGGCAGAAGACCTCCCGTAACTGCTAAAATACCAAGCACAGCGGTTGCTAGACCTGTAGCTACTGGGTATGGGTCCAAGACATCCCTGGCATCAGCAGTGGGAAGACCAATGCAGGGGCTCTTCAGGATGGAGTTACTAGACCTATGACAGCAGTGAGGGCAGCTAGTTTTACCAAAGCAGCTTTGAGAGGCTCTGCGTTCGACCCCCTCGGTCAGTCGTGGGTCCCTGCACCGTCCCTGGAGGCCAGGAACGAAGACAGCCGAGAAGAAAAGAGGAGACAAGTGGAGAAGAAAGTAAATGAGTCGGTAGAAGAAAGCTGTATTGCTAACAGTCGTGGAGACTTAAAATTGGCCTTAGAAAAGGCAAAAGATGCAGGAAGAAAAGAGACAGTCCTGGTGAACAAGGAGAACAAGTTACAAGTCCAGAAAACATCAATTTGGATTTAACTTAATCAGTTCTTTTCAACTTGGCCAGTCAATATTCAGCTAATGAAATGTATGCTGAAGCACCAAACACCTATCAAGTTATAGTGAAAAATAAGATGTTTAGCAATGCAGGACGGTTGAAAGTGAATATGGGAAATATTTATTTAAGACAAAGAAATTATTCCAAAGCCATTAAATTCTACCAAATAGCCTTAGATCAAATTCCAAGTGTCCATAAAGAAATGAGGATTAAAATTATGCAGAACATTGGAGTTAACATTTATTAAAACTGGGCAGGGCTTCCCTGGTGGCGCAGTGGTTGAGAGTCCACCTGCCGATGCAGGGGACACGGGTTCGTGTCCCAGTCCAGGAGGATCCCACATGCCGCAGAGCGGCTGGGCCTGTGGGCCATGGCCGCTGAGCCTGCGCATCCGGAGCCTGTGCTCTGCAGCGGGAGAGGCCACGGCAGTGAGAGGCTCGCGTACCGCAAAAAAAACCACACACAAAAAAACCTGGGCAGTATTCAGATGCCATTAATTTATTTGAGCACATAATGAGTATGGCACCAAATCTGAAGGCAGGCTTCAACCTAATTCTTAGTTACTTTTCTGCTGGAGATCGAGAAAAAATGAAGGCATTCCAAAACTTGATTGCTGTTCCATTAGAAACTGATGACGATGATAAATACATTTCACCAAGTGATGACCCACTTACTAATTTAGTGATTGAATCTATAAAAAATGATCATCTAAGGCAAATGGAATGTGAAAGGAAAGACATGGCAGAAAAATACATCATGACAGTTGCAAAACTCATTGCTCCTGTAATTGAAACATCTTTTGCTGTAGGTTATGATTGGTGTGTTGAAGTTGTGAAAGCTTCTCAGTATGTAGAGCTGACAAATGATCTGGAAATAATGCAATTACATACCTGAGACAAAAGGATTTTAATCAAGCTGTAGAGACCTTTAAAATGTTTGGAAAAAAGGACAGTAGAGTGAAGAGTGCAGCTGCACCCAACCACTCATTCCTGTATTATTTGGAAAATGAATTTGCAGAAGCCGGTAGCTATGCAGATTTAGCTGTGAACTCTGACAGATATAATCCGTCAGCTCTTACTTATAAAGGGAATACAGTTTTTGCAAATGGTGATTATGAGAAGGCAGCTGAATTCTAAAATGAGGCTCTAAGAAATGATTCTGCTTGTACTAAAGCACTTTATAATATTGGCCTTACCTATAAGAAGCTAAACCAGCTTGATGAAGCTTTGGACTGCTTCCTGTAACTTCACGCAATCCTAAGAGACAGCACCCAAGTCCTTTACCAGACAGCAAGTGTATACGAATTAATGGAAGATCCCAATCAAGCTATGGAATGGTTAATGCAGCTGATTAGTGTTGTTCCAACTGACTCCAGAGTTTTGTCTAAACTGGGAGGATTATATGACACTGAGGGGGATAAATCCCAAGCATCCCAATATTACTATGAGTCATATAGGTATTTCCCGTCCAACACTGAAGTCAACAAGTGGTTCACAGCCTATTACACTGAAACCCAGTTTTGTGAAAAAGCCATTCAGTACTTTGAAAGAGCTTCTCTTATACAGCCTACACAGGTGAAATGGCAGCTGATGGTAGCTAGTTGTTTTAGAAGAAGTGGTAACTACCAAAAAGCGCTAGACACTTACAAAGATATTCACAGAAATTTTCCAGAAAATGTTGAATGTCTACGTTTCTTGGTACATCTCTGCACAGACACTCGATTAAAAGAAGTTCAAGAATATGCAACAATACTCAAGAGATTGGAAAAAATGAAAGAAGTCAGGGAACAGCACATCAAGTCTGGCAGGGATGGCAGCGGGGGTCCCCATGGCAGGAGAGACAGGAGCGCTGGCAGTGACAATGGCCAGAACTGTGGCTCCGGTAGCAGAGGCAAGCGGCTCAACGCCCCAGCTCTGAGCCCTGCCTGGGACAGACGAGCCTCATGATGAGAGCAGCAGTAACAAGGAGCTAGATGCCTCCTATGTGGATCCGCTTGGCCCGCAAATAGAAAGACCCAAAACCGCAGCCAAAAAGAGAGTCAACGAGGATGATTTTGCTGACGAACAGTTAGGAGATGATTTGCTTCCAGAATAATATATATTTTAATATATTATTTATTAAAGGAAAGAAATCACCTTACAAGAGAATACTCATGTTAAAGTTTGGATTAATTATCCAAACTTTAATTTTGCACACTGTCAAAACTTTAAATAAGTGTATTCTGTTCTATGAGTATGGATTTAGATTTTGTTTCGCTTTTAATGGAATAAAAACATGTGAAAATTAAAAAAAAAAAGAAAGAAGCCAAAAATGAAAGTAAATTCTCTATGATTCCATTTATATGAAATTCAAAAAGAGGCAAAACTAATGCATGATATTACAACTCAGAATGGTACTTAATTCTGGGTGGATTCAGGGTCAGGGTGGGTGTTTGGTATTGATAGGTAAAGGCATAGGGAGAGCTCTAGGGTGCAGTGCTGGAAATGTTCTATATCTTAATCATGGTGATTACACTGGTGCAGCCATATATAAAAATCCACTGAATTGTACACTGAAGATTTGCACACTTTACTATATGTATTAACGTACTGTAAAAAAGGTTTTTCCACCCTAGTATTTTGGGTTTTTTCTGAGACACGATTGACATGTAATATGACATTAGTTTCAGGTTAAAAAAAAGTTTTTTTAAATTGAAAAAATACAGTGAGATACCATTTTTCACTCAGCAGCAAACTGGCAAAAATTTTTTAATCTGGTAATACACTGTTAGAAAAACCACCTGATGGGAGTACAAAATGAGTATAAGTTCTATGGGGGTCAACTGGCAAATCTGTCAAAATGTTAATAAAATTAATTTTATTAAAGGTATTGATTGAATTCAATTATTATTTTAATTTAACAAAAACTAAATACCCTTTAACCCAGCAGTCCTGGTATTTCCCCTACAGATAAACATGCACTTGTAAAAAAGTGTATGTACAAGGATATTTAATGCAACACAGTAAGAGCGAAAGACTGAAAACCACCTGAAATGTCCATTGATAGGGATTTGCTAACTAAATTATGATACTTCAACAGAATTTAATACCAAGCAGCCATTAGAAAGAATGAGTTGTATCTATACACCGCATATATATAGATAGGGAATGAACACCAAGACACTGTGTATGTATATGTGTACATATAAAACAGCTTAAAAAATAAGTCTGGTAGTTACTTTGCCTTTAAGGGCCACTGTAAATAAGTCTGGTAGTTACTTTGCCTTTAAGGGCCACTGTATCTAATAATTTAAATACTATTTGCATTTTTATTGCTGTACAATTTTTTCAGTATCTTTGTTCACTGGTAATTTATCAACCACTTCACTTTATACAGCTAAAAATCATATCAAGGGACTTCCCTGGTAGTCCAGTGGTTAGGAGTCTGCACTTCCACTGCAGGGGGCATGGGTTCGATCCCTGGTCAAGGAACTAAGATCCTGCATGCCACACAGCACAGCCAAAACAATTTTTTTTTTTAATTTTTAAAAAAATTAAAAAATAAAAGTCAGGGCTTCCCTGGTGGTGCAGTGGTTGGGAGTCCGCCTGCTGATGCAGGGGGCGCAGGTTCGTGCCCCGGTCCGGGAGGATCCCGCGTGCTGCGGGGCGGCTGGGCCCGTGGGCCGTGGCTGCTGGGCCTGCGCGTCCGGAGCCTGTGCTCCGCGACGGGAGAGGCCACGGCAGTGAGAGGCCCGCGTACCGCAAAAAAAATAAAAAATAAAAGTCAGATCAAGTATGCTACATAGCCTAGTGCCAACTTAAAATGTTTTTTTCTCTATACATGCAAGTTCAAAAATTTTTCCAGAATTCACCATTGATCTGAAACCCTTCTTTATGGCCTCCGCCTAACTCATGCAACTTAGAAATAACTGACTTTACTCAACTTAAAAGCAAACTATGGTTTTATTCAATAACATCTTATTTGTTTTCTTGGTAATACAAATCGCAATTTGTAAATATATGTTTGTTTACTTCATTTTTATTGTTTGTCTCCCCTAAAAAATTTTAAAAAAACATTTATTACACCACCTACTGTCAACCTCTTACCTGTCTCTTGCACTCTCGGTTTCACTTTATTCAAGTCTTCAGTAGCCTCACCAAGATTTTCTGCTAGTATTCGAAATAAAAGATTAAGATCTTCTTGATTTAGATTAACCTGTGAAATATGATGTTCCAAGAAAAGATAAAGATATTTCATTTTAAAATGAAACAATTTTAATATGGAAAACAAATCCTTAGTAACAAAACACTAAGGACAGGATACTCTTAACATTGACCAAAAAGTTATATAATCACTGTACACTCAAGTATTCCACTACTTATGTTAAAAATTTCATTTTCAAATATAAGACAGTGTTTGGAGAAAAACAATGTGATTTACAAGTCAATATTAGTTTCATCTACTTAACCAATATGACCCTTAGTGAAAGCTAATAATTATTAAAGAAATCAGATCACTTTTTTTAATAAGTGACTTTCAGAACACACATAAATTCTACTTTTTAAACAATAACAATTTCAACGTAATAAAAACGCCACCTTCAATATGAAAAATTGGCATTTCACTCAATGCTATAATTATCTGAGGGGTACTCAGATATCCCTAAAATAAAAGAGTATATATATAATATATAGAATGAGCTATAATTATAATACACTAATAAATAATTTACAAACAGATCACTGCTAACGTGTACACATAACAAATTTAAAAGCTAAGTAACATTTAACTGAAGATTAAATTCTACCAAAATTAATAAAGATCCTGTTGGACAGTATCACACTGAAATTTTCCTTACAACAATCAGTAAAAATTCCACATTTCATTTAGATTTATAATGAGAAAGTCTTCAGAGTCTGAACTTTCAATAAGAAAGTTTTTTTCTGGGACTTCCCTGGTGGCACAGTGGTTAAGAATCCGCGTGCCAATGCAGGGGACACGGGTTCGAGCCCTGGTCCGGGAAGATCCCACATGCCACGGAGCAACTAAGCCTGCGAGCCACAACTACTGAGCCTGCACTCTAGAGCCTGTGAGCCACAACTACCGAAGCCCACGTGCCTAGAGCCCGTGCTCCACTACAAGAGAAGCCACCACAATGAGAAGTCCACGCTCCACAACTAGAGAAAGCCCGCGTGCAGCAATGAAGACCCAGTGCAGCCAAAAATAAATAAATTTTAAAAATAATTTTTTAAAAAAAAGTTTTTTTCACTCATATACTCACATTCATTGACTCAAGATGACCTTTAATTTCCACAACAGGCACCTTGTGGTACCAAGATGCAGCTAGATTCCGATTTACATAAAACTCCAAATTAATTGGATGCAACAGCTGAATATCAGGATGGGAGATGCCTGGCTGGATCACTGTCCTAATGAAAAATATAATTGATATATATGCATAAACATAGGGGTAAATGCAACATATCATTAAAAAAAACACGAAGCCCAAAGTTGCTGCTCTAAACATTGATTTGAAACAACGCTGTTTTAGTGTTTTCTAAACTTGGTCTATAATTAATTTAATCTACAATATACTAGCATGGACAGATTAAAACACAGCCGGCCCTTGAACAACACGGGGGACTAGGATGACAACCCCTCCATGCAATCATGTAACTTATAGTTTGCCCTTCATATTTCGGTTCCTCTGTATATGTGGTTCCTCCATAAACACAGTTCTAAACAACCACAGGTTGTATAATACCGTGTTATTTACCACTAGAAAAAAATATCTGCGCGTAAGCAGAACCATGCAGTTCAAACCCATGCTGTTCAAGGGTCAACTGTATATGACATACAATTAGCCTTTAAGAAAACTTTTTTCTTTAAACAGTAGATGACAACCTGAGTAAATTTTTAAAAGAAACTGATATTTTTGAAGCTATGGGGGAAATCATCAATACAGTTTTTCAAGGACTGATATGTGTGCTGGTACAGAGATTAGAGAAAAAAATGGCAAGATGAAAAGTAAGCTATTTCTAAGTTTATAAGGCTCTTCAACCAGGATTCTTTTCTGGATTTGTCTTATAATCATTCCTTTTGTATTTAAGATAATTAAATCTCCTTGGACGGAGTAGAAAATGATTTCAAAATGAACATACACACTTTCAAATGTCCTCTGGTGTGAGCCCTAGAGATACATCATTACTTATACAGCATTCCTGCCAAAAATGTATAAGCTCGATTAAATCATGAGAAATCACTGACAAAACTAAATTGAGAGTCATTCTATGAAACAACTAGACTGAACTCTTCAAAACTGTCGTCATCATGAAAAACAAAGAAAGGCTGAAGAACTATCCCAGAATAAATGTCTATCAGTACAGAAATCCCCCTCACTAATATAGGATACAATTAAATGCCACATGTTATCCTGGATTGAGGGGAAAATTCTTGGAATAATTGGTAAAATCTGAATATTGAATGCATATTAGATAATAGATTATATCAATGTTAAATTTCCAGAATTTGATCATTGTGGTTATTATGTAAGAGGATTAATGTCCTTGTTCTTAGGAGACACATGCTAAAGCACTCTGGGGCAAAGCGTTAAGATATCTATTCTCAAATGGTTTAGCAAAAAATGTTTTAATTTCCAATTATAAAATAAATCTTGGGGATGTCCTATGATGGTGACTATAGTTAATAAGACTGTACTGTATATTTGAAAGTTGCTAAGAGCATATATCTTAAAAGTTCTCATAACAAGAAAAAAATTTTCTGTAAATATGTGTGGTGATGGATGTTAACTAGACTTACTATGGTGACCATTTAGCAGTACATACGACTATCAAATCATTATGTTGTATACCTGAAACTAGTATGTCATTCATACCTGAATAAAAATAAAATTTTAAATTTTTAAATATTTTAAATAATATGTATATACAGAGTTAAAGCAAATGTAAATAATTGGTGAATCTATTTGAAAAATTATAGGTACTATTTTTGCAATTTGTCTGTAGGCTTGAGATTTTTCAAAATAAAAAGTTGATTAAAAGACAGTTCTGGGGGCTTCCCTGGTGGCGCAGTGGTTCGGAGTCCGCCTGCCAATGCAGGGGACGCGGGTTCTCGCCCCGGTCCGGGAAGATCCCACACGCCGCGGAGCGGCTGGGCCCGTGAGCCATGGCCACTGGGCCTGCACGTCCGGAGCCTGTGCTCCGCAACGGGAGAGGCCCAGGTACAGGAAAAAAAAAAAAAAAAAGACAGTTCTGTGCAACAGAAGTATGTTGAGCATGAATTTCAATAGTCATAAAATTTCATAGACAATATTAAATAATACTTAAATATCAATACATAATTATTGAAAGAGCATACCTAGAAAGCTTAAGCTTTGTTAGCTGCACATCCATTCTATCAATTACTGGAGGGTCTGAGTAGTCTTCACCAGATATCAGACTGAACTGATTGTGAACTCTGATTAACCCAAGATCTACCACTACTGCATCGGTGGAAATGGAAGACTGTGGGATGACTATAACTGGTGCTTTCAAATCAATATTGATAGAAACACGAAAGCTCCTCTGGGCAAAATCTTTCACACTTGTGGCAGCCTTTTCTGCAGCCTGAGCAGTGGCAGCACTCAGAGCCTCTTTGGCTGTCTGGAAATTGTTCAGGAAGTTCTGTGGACACAAAATAAAAGGAGTAATTCAAACAGGAGGACAAGCACATCATTTCTAACACCATCTTCTTTTTATTTATGTGCTAATTTTTTTCCAATAAATAACTTTCAGTTTAGTCCTATCTTTCTAGTTAGGAAAGAATTACTGATTATCCATCCATATTTATGAGCTACCTGACAAGGGCTAATTATAATTAGACTTATATGGCTGAGGAACAGAGAAAAAAACAGTTTTAATAGTTTTTGCACTTGAGAATTTGATTCATTACATTCCAGCAAAAATAATTCCAGTTCTAGACAATGCTAGACAAAAATCATTATATGATTCAGATTTCAACTGTTAAAGAAAGGTTTTGACCTCTACATTAATCCATAAATACCATCAATAATCAAATAAATGCACAACCTGACATTGAAAGTTTTAAGATTTGCAATAATCATAATTATCAGACTTATTTTAAGTATTTCTAAGCCAAAAAAATCTATATATAAATAGTGATTTTACCAGAAGTGACATGAGGAATTTATGGAGATAGACAATCTGAATACAGCCAACGTTCAGTGACACCACACTATCCACTTTGGACATGTCAGTATAGGAATCCCCCTCAGTAGCATCTGGATACAAATCCAA
This sequence comes from Neophocaena asiaeorientalis asiaeorientalis, assembly GCF_003031525.2. NCBI lineage: Eukaryota > Metazoa > Chordata > Mammalia > Artiodactyla > Phocoenidae > Neophocaena > Neophocaena asiaeorientalis. The sequence continues at coordinate 4,732,816 of NW_020185332.1, read as the reverse complement.
GTTAAAATGAAAGACTTCATTTCCCATTATTGACACAGCCTGAAAAGCAGAGATTTGAATGCACTCCAACCAATGGACAATGACAAAATAAAATCCCAATTTAAAAGGGTTTATAATCATTATAGAAACATTTTTCTATCAAAATATATTTTATTAGTATTTTAAAAAATAAAATATATTTTAAAATAAAATCTCACATTCAATCATAAATATATATTAATGATTTACTATCACCTACTTTTTTATGAACTGTCTTAGGATCAACATCTGTGACAATAATATTTTCCAATCTGGCAAATAGTGACTGTTTTCTTGACTGAAGAGAAAGGGAAGAATCAAGTCCTGGAAAAGAAATTATATCATTATAATTTCTATAGATACCATAATAAGATCTGAAGATTTTTCTTCCATTGCATAACTTTATTCTGTAGGTGATATTTTTTATAAATTTAGCAATGTTTGAACTCACAATTGATAAATAAGTGCAATATTAGATATTTTTAGTTTTATGAACAATGAAACCTGTTAACTCATTAAAAAATAATTATTTTCAACCCTGTGAAAAAACTACATCTAGTGCAAATAGATTATCTTAGGATTTTAGTAAATTCTTTACACCTTATATCCAGTCATTTACATGGAGACTATAAGAGTTTCATGAATCAAATTCAGACTAGTAGAGGCACTGCCAGTTTAGAAAGAACAAAGAAAAACCCTAGTTTTCTGGGTTTTAAGTTCTTCAAGAATTGTCTTAAACATATTCTTTACCTTTACCAGATCACAATGAGCTGGTAAAGAGAGTCAGAGAAAAAAACTACATTCATTTTAGCAGATTTTGCCTAAAAGAACATAATGGGCTCAGAGGATTTGTTCTTCATGATAAGGTTGCTTTGCATTTGTACCAAGATAAAGTGTATTCACAGACCTTAAACTGAATTCTGGGTTGACACTTAGCTCATCAACAGCATCCCTACATTGACATTAGTATTCCTTTCACCTCTGAGACAACTCTCAAAAGGGTCCAAAACACCAGTATGTGTGGTTCAACTCTCAAAGAGTTAAGAAAACATGCAATCCAATTATGTCATAAAATAAAATAATCCAGTTTTCACAGCTCAGAGCCTTCCATTTTATATATACTTTAGCATTGCAAAAAACAAAAAAGCTTATCTTTTGAACAATTTTTAATATCATGAGAACTTTTACCTTGAATCTTGATTTCAGCAATATTGTTCTTCTCATCACAAACAATAACACAGAAAGCATTCAACTTGGCAAACAGCCTGAAGTGAATAACGTCACTCTCCTTAGAGGATACAATCACTGCATATAAACAAAGCAATTCTATCACAGTGGATTCTGGTAATATACATTCTATTAAGGTTTCTTCCCTATATTAAGTGAACCATGGTTCTGCTTAAAATAATTTTAAAATTCTCAAATTCTTAAGTATTTCAAACACTTTTTTTTGCTTTATATATTCTTTATATATAGTTTGCATTTTTAATAGTGAGATGTACTACTTTGATAATGTAAAAGCAAGAAAAACCTTAAAATACATAAAGATAACAACACTGAAACTCAAGGAAGTTACTGAATATTAAATAACATGCCTATGGTCCCATAGTTTAAGTAGCAGAGTCAGGATTTGAACTGAGTTCTTTCTGATCCAAAAGCTGGGCTCTTATCCAATTCGATGCTATCCCTGAACCCTGGCCCTCATGTCTCTGGGTCTTGATTTCCTTATCTGTAAAATGTTAGGGAAGATTAACCCTCTATGGAGTCCTTTCAGGAGCCACTGAGAGGAGGAAGAGCTCAGAATAAATACAGGTCTTCTTCCCCTAATACTCATATAAAGGCATCCCCCATCACCACCAGAATAAGAACAAAAACATTTTTTTTAAACAACAGTATTAACTACATTTATCTTACATATCAGGCACCCATGTATGACTCAGTTTGAAGGGAAGAACAAAGGTAGGCAAAATGGCATGTACATGACTAACCAGATGGTCTCTCATAAGATTCCCCATTTAGCTCTACAATTCTAAAACTCTTACTAACAAGAAACAAAACAGTGTCTTTCATACTTTTCTGCAGAGCTGAATTTTTTTGTTGCTTTTCAGTAGAAATTTGTACTTCCTTGGTATCACCCATGTTTTGGCCATCTGATGGAATTATGGTTGTCAGGTAATTAAGAGAAGAGAGAAGAGCTTGTGTATGCAGCAACAGGTTTAAAGATGAAAAAGCCACCTAGAAATATTTTTAAAAGAAAATTAGTTCCCAGGCCAATTATACCAGTAATCTGCATGATGTATACAAAAGGCTCCTAACTAGGCTTGCATCACTGCCGTATACCACTTAAAAGGAAGAGAGAAGAGAGGAAGACTCACAACTCACAGTCCTTAAACAGGCAATATATGGAGAGTAAATTATACTTACACATTTTGGGGGTTCATTTGAGTATCAAGGTAACCTAATTACTCCATTTCCCAATCCTAATTACCATAGAGCCTACAATCTGCCTGTCATGGCCGTTCCAAGATTCAATATATATATCACTTTTTTGAATCTTCAATGACTATTATTGTGATTATATAAAACATATAAGTTAGAACATGAAACTCCAGAATCACCATGTATTACCACCGTGTTAAGAAATGATTTCAGGCTCTTCAAATGGCTCTGCACATGGCCATTGAAGCTACAGTGTCAGCAGAAGCCAGTTCCCACTAGGAACTCTGGTGTGAAGGGCTGGGTGTGAGGCCTCTGCATGCAGCACCCTATGAGCAAGTGCATCTACACTAAGCACAAAGGAAAAAGAAAAAGCTTGCGGGATCTTGGTGTAGACCTCTGGGGCAACATTAAACGCACCAACATTCAAATTATAGGGGTCTCAGATGAAGAAGAGATAAAGAAAGGGTCTAAGAAAATATCTGAAGAGATTATAGTCGAAAACTTCCTTAACGTGGGAGAGGAATTAGTCAATCAAGTCCAGGAAGCACATTGAGTACCATACAGGATAAACCCAAAGAGAAACACGCTGAGACACATATTAATCCAACTATCAAAAATTAAATACAAAGAAAAAATATTAAAAGCAGCAAGGGAAAAGCAACAAATAACATACAAGGGAATCCCCATAAAGTATGGGGATATGGGGATATATGTATGCATACAGCTGATTCCCTCTCTTGTACAGCAGAAACTAACACAACACTGTAAAGCAATTATACTCTAATAAAGATGTTAAAAAAACAAAGATTTCAAATGTGACATTCATGAGATTTAAATATAAAATATGCAATTAAGAGTGAGTTCTCAGTCACTAAATAATCTTCTAAAACCACAATTATGGTCCTATCATTTAAAAATAAAGAATATATAGCTTATAGGAGAAAATATATTTTTAAAAACAGTAACTCCAGAAACCTAAAATAGCAACACAAATTGCTTTAAAGAATATAAGATTTTCTAATAGCGAGTTGAAATTTTTTAATAATCACTTTTTATACAAAAGGACTTCTTTTCATTGCTTCAAGACACTAAGTGGATATAAAAATTATTAAAAGGAACATTCAATATTCAACAGATTTCCCATCTCTCAAAAGTATAATCTGAAACTCATTTCTCTCATTTTCTTTTTACTGTATCCTAAAATTACATTTTGCCTCTTCTTCCTCTACTTGAGTACCTTAGTATAGCTCCAGAAGTACTCAACATCTCTCCTTATATTTCACATACTTTCTGAACCCTGCATTAAAAGACAGTATCTAGTTTGGTTTGTTCAGAATCCTGTTGGTTCTTTGTAAATCAAAGTTCCCTCATCTACAGCATTCCCTCCTTTAGAAATAATTAGGATGTGATACAGTGAGTTAAATAACAGTATTATTATCCTGAATCATAAACACAGAGCATAGTAGACATTTATGAGGGTAATTTATAACTTTTAATGGTTCCTCAAAGGATACTCAAGACTTACAGAGTAGGTTATTTTCAAACAGGATCTATTCTTTTAACAGAATTTCTTACCTTAAGTGTTTGTTCAGTTTTTTCAAAACTAGTTTGAAAACTGGGTCCATTCTTATCAGCCTAAAAAAAACAAAAAAAAGAAAGAAAAAAAAAGTTCTAAAGAAGGAATTAAGACCAAAGTAAATGAATCACTTACTTATAATCTGTACTTAATTTATTTATATTTAGTTATAACTATTTTAAAATACATTATATATTTAATTTTATTATCATTATTATGAAGTTACATCCAAACCTATTTATTTATCATGAGTAAAAACTTGTCCTCTTCAAACAGAGGAGAGCATGGCATCATTCACTTTTGGGAAACTGCAGCTAGGGATCAGAATGATAAACTCTGAGGGTTAGAAGGTTTAAAGGTAGTCTAGCACATCTATCACCTAATGTTTAAATACCTTTAGAAAGTCTTAAGCAAGTCTATTTTAGGATATCTCCAGTGAAAGAAACCTCATTTTCTTAGAAATCCAAACTTTAGAGAAGTTTGATTTAATGAGGTCTTCACACTGAATCAAAAATCTGTCTCCTGGGACTTCCCTGGTGGTCCAGTGGGTAAGACTGCGTGCTCCCAATGCAGGGGGCCCGGGTTCAATGCCTGGTCAGGGAACTAGATCCCACATGCATGCCGTAACTAAAGATCCCACATGCCGAAATGAAGATCCTGCGGGCCACAACTAAGACCCGGTGCAGCCAAAAAAAATTAAATAAATAAATAATCAATTGGTAAATTAATACATATTTTAAAAAATCTATCTCCTATCATAATAACCAATTGGTTCAAGTTATGTCCCTTGGGAACATACACAGTAAATTCAAAGTTTTACCCCCTGTGAGAAGCCTTCTGGCTAGATCAATATCCCTGCCTCCCTGCTCCCATAATGCTTTGTGTTCTTCCTTATTAAAGAATCAAACACATTATATATTTTTTTGAATTTTATTTTTTTATACAGCAGGTTCTTATTAGTTATCCATTTTATACACATCAGTGTATACATTCCAATCATAATCTCCCAATTCATCACACCACCCACCCCCTGCCACTTTCCCCCCATGGCATCCATAAAACACATTATATTTTAATTGTTGTTTACCTATCTCCCTACTGGTCTACATATTCCTTGAGAACAAAGAATGTTTTTCATCTCTGTATCCTAACACAACCTGACACAAAAGACGTTCAACAGTTATTGAATAATTAAATAAATCAACTAATCTTGAATGAAGCTGAATACCATCAGTTCATATAACACTCTTCAACATTCTTCATATAACATATTTTTGAGTCCTTCCGAATCCGGGCAATTCTCTTCTGAACCAAATTCAATTTGACTTTATCCCTTTTGATGTAGGATACTTAGCCAAATATCACCTACACATACAATGAATGTAGGTAGGTGAATGTGCCCCAGAAGACAGTAGTAGGACCTACTTCACCCCAGGCTTCCATCTTTGTGGACAAGAAGTGTGACTTTGTAAAATCCTAGTCCTTACTTGAGTGAAAGAGAAAGAGGTGTGCAAATGGAAAGAGAAACAGTAGATATCCCTATGATTCAAACCTATGATACACAAGAGCCTTTAATAATCTACTGTCATCTTTTTCCTTCCAGAGGACAGTTTACAGTATACAATAAATATATAAACATTCTATGACCCTTACCTTAATGTACTCCGCTTTTAAGAGATCTAATCCAGGTTTGTCAGAAGAGCTAATCAAGTGAAGGGGCTTCTTTTTGGACCCTAGATTAAAGAAAAAGAAAAAAAAAGTGTTTCAAATAAATTGCTCTTTTTTACATTTGGAACTTCCAACATGTCCTTTTCTTCTTAAAAAATTTTATTAATTAACCTTTAAAAAACTACCTGCACATATTTTCATGGTTATTAAATATTAAGGTCATCACTGGTAAAGAAATAAGCCAATCCAAATCCTTACCTTACCTCTGACATCCAACTTACTTAAAAACATGCATACTGTATTTATTTTCTCTGATCGTACATCTGCGTTCAAAAGTAATCAAAACTTCGCTAGATGTTTTTAAGACCATATGTGCATTCGTAAGGCTATGGGTGTTAAGAATCAGGAAATTTGAATTCTAATTCATCTCTACCTTTACCAAAAGCTATTTAACTTCAGTTTTCTCAACTACATAACAATGAGGTTGAACTAGAAAAACATGTAGTATTCTGTGGAGCTCTAAAATTTCATTCATATTAAAGAAATTTAAATAATTTTCCTTTGTTTAGACTAAGAGAAGGCTTACACAGAAGAGGAAATAGTTTTTTGAAGGGAGGGGAATTGTTAAATTTCTTTAAATTTAAAAACAACAGGTACCACCAGATGTCTTCTATATCCTCATGTACATGTCCCAAGGAACTACCTCCAGAAGCCATGGAGGGATAAGTGATTTATCCACTCTTTTATCCATCTTTTATTATTTGCAGTTTTATAACTCCTGTTTCTGAGATATCTCAGAATTTTCCATTGAAATAACCTTCTCTAAAGGAAAATATAGCCTAGAAAATTTATTATTTGTATTTTTCCCCTTAAGACAATAATGTAAACTCCATCTCTCCACAGTGCTTATAGGAGCTTACTAACACATAAAACATTTTTCTTCTAAGCTGAGGTTAATTTTAGTTAGAGCTATTTAAAAAATAACAAAAAAATAGGTCTTTATATTTGATTAAAATACTTGGCAAATATTAGGTAACCTTAATTACTGTAGATTCATCCATTCCTTCATTCCTCATCCAATGAGTATACAAGATGTACACTGAAATGCATAAACCATAAAAGCTTCTGAAAGAATTAATTTTATGTCCCACCATTTTCATTTTCATAACCTGATGCTGCTTCTGATATATGAACACTATTGAATCAAAAGAGTAAGAACTTCAATATTATAAGACCAGAGATAAATTCTAGGTTTTTCTATTAGTAAGATGCATGATCTTGAGTAACTCACTTAATCTCTCTTTATTTAACCTTCCTTTGTTTGTAAAATGGGATTAATACTCCCTATATAAAGGGGATTTATATGGACTCTCTGAGTAGATCATAGCAGTTAAGAATACAGACCCTAGGGGCAGATTTCTAGGGTTTTAATCATGGTTCAGCCACTAACTAACTAGCAGTGTGACCTTGGGTAAATTATGTAACCAATTTATGACTTTGTTTCCTCTTGTGTAAGTTGGAGATAATAGCATTGCCTATCTTATAGCATTGTTACAAGGATTAAATGAGTTATTATTTATAAAATGCTTAGAACACTGCTAGCTATTATTTATTATAATTATTACTATATAAATGAATGTGTTTCAGATACTCAAAAGTAATACTAAATCTGTTACTGTCTATTATTTCTAATTTTATGGCTATTACCTTGAATTTCATAGTAATCCAAGCTGATTTTCCTTAAGTAAGTTACCGCAGTTAAATCAAATGTTCTCATTGTAGACTCTGTTCCTAACTGAGTAACATTAAACACTAGAATTGTATCCTCTTCCTTCTGTTGTTTGGTAAATTCCAAAATCACCTAAAACAATCAGGACAGCCAATGAAAGGCAGATAAGTACTTTGAATCATACTTAAAAATACAAAATCCTTCCTCATATATACAGTCATGACCATAGTAGAAATTTTGCTCATACTCTTCTATTACCATCAAGTTATTTACCATGATTGAAAGTTATCATCTTTTTGGGTTTTTTTGTTTTGTTTTGTTATACGCGGGGCTCTCACTGTTGTGGCCTCTCCCGTTGTGGAGCACAGGCTCCGGACGCACAGGCTCAGCGGCCATGGCCCACGGGCCCAGCTGCTCCGCGGCACATGGGATCTTCCCGGACCGAGGTACGAACCCGCGTACCCTGCAACGGCAGGCGGACTCTCAACCACTGCGCCACCAGGGAAGCCCGGAAGTTATCATCTTAAACTCTATTATTGAGAATATAACTACATCTATCTAAAAATCATGATGAAATTTTATATCCTTATTGATTTACCTTTTTAATTTAGTAAAAATAGGCATGTATGAATTCTTCCTGAATATAATTTTTTTTTGCGGTACGCGGGCCTCTCACCGTGGTGGCCTCTCCCGTTGCGGGGCACAGACTCCGGCCGCACAGGCCCAGCGGCCATGGCTCACGGGCCCAGCTGCTCCACGGCATGCGGGATCCTCCCAGACCAGGGCACGAACCCGTGTCCCCTGCATCGTCAGGCGAACTCTCAACCACTGCGCCACCAGGTAAGCCCCTGAATATGATTTTTAAAAATCTTTACCTCAAAACTAAAAGTCATGTCTGGTGATATAAGAATCATCTCCATTAATGTCAAAAAGTATGACAACAACATTTACTATTACACTACTATTCAAATTTATTGTAGAAATGATAGCCAGTATATTTAGCCAATGAAAAATAAAACATATATGTTGCCATTTTTAAAACATCCAAGTTCTTTGATCTCCGTCAAGAGATGGAGGTCTTCGCCCCACCCCCGCAGAATTTGGGCAGGGTTGTGACTGCTTCAATCAACAGAGTACAGGGCTTCCCTGGTGGCACAGTGGTTGAGAGTCCGCCTGACGATGCAGGGGACACAGGTTCGTGGCCTGGTCTGGGAAGATCCCACATGCCGCAGAGTGGCTGGGCCCGTGAGCCATGGCCACTGGGCCTGCGCGTCCAGAGCCTGTGCCCCGCAACGGGAGCGGCCATAGCAGTGAGAGGCCCGTATACCGCAAAAAAAGGCCATGAAACTTCCACCTGGGATTTCTCATTCTGGGGGAAGCTAGTTGCCATGTAAAAAGTTCAACTGAACTGAAGCTGCCATGGTCAGGAGGCCGTGAGTTGGTACTGTGGTCAGAAGTCCCAGCCAAGGTCCCAGCCAACATCCAGCACCAACCGCCAGCCTCATGAGTGAGCCATGAGGCCCACTGAGAGCTCGGGTCACTGCTACACTAGTCAAATGTGACTGAAGGCATGTGAAAGACTACATGCAAAAATGACTAAGCTGGGCCCTTCCACAATCCCTAACCCACAAAACTATTAGCAAGATAAAATAGCTGTTTTGATAAAAATAGTTGTTTTGAACTATCAGATTTTGGGGAAACCTATAAGCCAGCCACAATAACTGGAAAAATATAAATGCTGAAAAAAAAGCAAAAACTAATATTATTAGCAGTGATATAATCATATACCTAAGAAAAATCAGGAGCGTCAACTGAAAAACAGAAACAATAAAACAGTACAGTAAGATATTCAGTACTGAATTGATATACAAAAATAAATTTCAAATAAATCAATGATTTAAATGAAAGCATTAAAATCATAAAATAATAAATAAAATCATGGGTAAATATTTTTGTAATGGAGGATAATTTTCTAAACACACACTAAAACTAGAATATAAAGAAAAAATTAGATTTCACCACAGAAATATTTAAAACTTCAGAATGGCAAAAAAAGGTCAAATTGGGAAAAATATTTCAAACAGCACTATTTTTTCTTAGATGATTTTGATTGTTTATGACTTTAGTTCATTCATTCAATACTCAATAAAATATTTATTGAGCATCATCTTCCATGTATGAGGGTGTGCCAGCCACTAAGAACATCAAAATGACCAGGACAGACAAAGTCCTTGTCTTCAAGAAGCTTACATTCTAGGGAGGATGGGGAAAAGAAAAGGTTGCTATTTTGTGTTGTGTGGTCAGGCCTTTCCAATAAGATGGCATTTCTAAAGGAAGTAAAGAAGCAAGTCATGCAAGAAAAGAGTTTTCCAGGCAAAGGAACCAGCAAGCACAAAGAATATGCTTTGGTATACAAGAAAGAACAAAAGGCAAGTGTAAGCTCCATGTGGAAGAACTCTGCTTACTGCTGTAGCTCTAGTATCTAAAACAATGCCTGGTACATGACAACACTTGATAAACATTTATGGAAGGAATAAATGAAATATGGCTGAAGCAAAATGAGCAAGGAAGAAGAGAACAGCAGATGAAGCCAAAGAAGTCACATGGTGTGACTTGTAGGCCATGGGAAGAATTTAGCCCTTTACTGTGAGTGACATGGGAAGCCTGTGTTAGGGTTATGAGCAAAGCAATGGCATGAACTGACTTTGCCTTTAAAACAACCACTCTAGGGACTTCCCTGGTGGTCCAGTGGTGAAGAGTCCGCCTTCCAATGCAAGGCACACAGCTCGATCCCTGGTCGGGGAACTGAAATCCCACATGGCATGGGGCAACTGGTCGGGGAACTGAAATCCCACATGCCTCAACTAGAAAGAGAAAACCTGCACGCCACAACTAGAGAGAAGCCTGCGTGCCACAACAAAAGATCCCGCATACCACAACTAACACCCAATGCAGTCAAAAAGATAAATATTTTTTTAAGAAAAGATTAAAAATAGTATCACTCTAGCTACAGAACAGAGTACATGATGGAAGCAGAGAGACAAGAGGCCACTGCAAAAGTCCAATCAAGATATGATGGTGACGTGGACAGTGCAATAGCTGTGGAAGGGAAGAGCAATCATTTGAATACATTTTGAAGGTAAAGTCAAGGGGTTTTCTGATATGTTAGACGAGAGTATGAGAGAAAGAGAGAAGTCAAAGAAGTCTAAACATGGAGAACATATCTTTCTTTAAACAAATACCAATAATACTTAGATATAAAGCAGTCAGTAAGAAATACCTCCTTTTTATACCTTTTGTTTTATTTCAAAGCAATGCGTATTCATTTAAAAATTTTTTAATATATATAAAAGCAAACAGGTGGGAATGAAAAACTATAATCCCACCACACAGAGATGAACACTGTCATTTATTTAAAAAAAAGTGTGTATGTGTGTATTTATTTTCTAAATGGAATCATAATATCCTTGGAATTGTAATCGCTTTTTTTTTTCCCCAAATAAAGATATGCGGTGACCATCTCTCGATGTCGATGTTTTCTTTTATTACTACCAGACTTTCAATGGCTGTAAAAGCCATGTTGCAAATTTAGGTTGCTTACATTTTTCTAAATTATAAACATGACAATAAACTATATTATTTGGCTTAAAAGTTGAAAAATATTAAACATGTCACAGAAATTTTCTACAGAAAAGAAAATCCTAACTAAGAGTCCTGAGCTTTTCCAGAATAGATCAGATATACCACAGATCATATTTGTATCAGTTTTTACAAAATAACATTTCATTTTCTTAGAAGTATGTGTGTGTGTGTGGGGTGGCAGTAGGGAAGATAGAGTACCACATTTTAAATATACTTAATGTTTGGGTCTAGCATGAGACAGTTTATAAGGACAGCAGTAACAAGAATATATTTGTTTATGGACAAAACAAATATACATACTTCTTTAACTTCAAACTTCAGTAGAAGATTAATGAGCTCCTCATTTGGGGCCTCAGCAACCTTTTTTATGTCTGACACTTTCATACTTTTACCAGTCTGTGTGTCTCCATCCTCAGCATCAAAATACTCATCATCTGACTCTAAAGGAAGAAGACAATTGACTTGAGGGAATGTCCATCGAAAACTGCATAAAACACTCAAACTGAAATCTCTCAAAAGTAAAATTCATTTATTAGACATAACCTTCATATTCAGAATCAGAATATAGCTTCTTTCTAAGTCCCACAGAGTGACTCAACCTGGCATGGGATAATCATATATAAACTCAAACAGCCCTTCTATTTTCTTCTTCAACACTTCTGATTGTTTTTCACTTTAGTTTATTCATTCAATTTTCAATAAAATATTTACTGGGTATCATCTATCACATATCCATCTGTACTAACCACTAAGGACACCAGGGTGACCAGGACAGACATTATCCTTGTCCTCATAAAGTTTACATTCTAGTTCAAAATGAAAAAAGATCAGTTAGACCAGAGATAGAGAAAAGAATCAAGTAGAGATCAGGGCAAAAAAAAGCAGCTTATTTAGAATCTTAAACACTGTCAATCACAAAAATACTTTTATTCAAACAAAGAAACTTGGCCTTAAATAAAAATAAATGACTCAAAGTCTCACTGTTGCTTAGTAGCACAACTAGAAATAAAGCCAGTAAACTACTATAACACTTTCACTTTATTTTCTGAAAAGTTTATCTCTAGGTTTGGTTAATAGAGAACATTTTACCTTCCTCACCTGATTCCACTCCATCTAGCAACAGTGGCGCACCAAGTAGGCCTTTTGTACTAGCTGGTGTAATAGGAATTGAGGATACCTAGAAAATAATACAAAAAGTTTTCTAAACATACTAATTTAGCAGGATTAAATGTACATAAATGAGAGAAATACTGAAAAAGTAATAGAGGATAGAGAGAAATGGAAAGACACATACACAGCACACAAATCTTCCAACAAAGAACGTTATGCAATCAACTAATGGCTGGCTGGAGTTTACTTATTATTAAGACCACCACCTGCATTTACAAGGGCAGAACCATGTATAACTCTAGTAGGTAAGTCTATTGCTGTCTATTACAATATTAATTATACATCTTTTTGACAGGTCCCTCGAAAATGGTATCGACATTAGTTGGCTCTCAAATTTCATTTCAAAGTAAATGGAAGTCCAACATTTATGTTGTAAAGATCAATTCCAAGTAAAGTGATCTAGAACTTTTAAGTCTAACATATAAGAAGATTTTATAATGATCATTTTATTTTGCAACATTTTAAAGATTTCTATATTTAGCTTTATTTAAAACACATTTCCTAAATTTGAAAAACATTTTTCCTTTCATTTATGTATCTTTCTTTCCATTATTTCCTATAACAGACTTTCTACCACCACTCCAAAATGAAAATAGGCTAGTCTTTATTTATTCAATGCCATATGCAGTTCTGTACAGAATCAACCACATTAAACCTCAAAAATGTATCAAATAAAGGAAACTGGCCCTAAACAATACTGAAAAACAAAACAGCTCACAAAAAGATGAAAAAAAAATCACCATATATACAAATATAAAGATATTTAGCATTTTTATTATCTCCATTTACCTGTCTCTCTGGAGACTGTGCAGATGATTTCTGTGGCAAGGGTATACTGTTAATCAAATGTAGCATGTCTTTCATCTTCTGATCAGAAATTCTCACATGCATCAGAGGAAGCCCTCCAGATACTTTAAATCTAAAAACATAATTAATTCAACTATAAGGTTTCAAGGTCCAGCTTCTCTATACTATGGAGGTGGGGAAGGGAATGGAGAAGAGACTACATTCTGGGGTCAAAGTTACTTTGGATATGTTTTAATCTAATTACATTAATGCCTCAACATTGTCAGGGAATGGGAAGCTCTATGTAAGCCAAGTTTTGTATCCTTCTTAAGCAGCCAAACCTTAAGTTAACTAATTTTTAGGAAGACATTTTCAAATGTTTTAAAACCTAAAACACTATACATAACATTTCCTGGTATCAAAAATTTCTCATTCTGAACATCAAAGAGTACCCCATCATTCTCTATCCCCTCACCTCCCGTTATTTCCTTTCATAGCATTTATCAGCACCTGACATAGCATATGTATACTTGTTTATGTCTCCTCTGGTTAAAATATAAGCTCCATGAGAAGGCTATCTGTTTTACTTACTGCTGAATGACTGTTGTGCTTTCATCAGGTGCTTACTTTTGAGCACGTGCTTCTCTTCTGCTTCCCTATTACAACTAACTGCCTGGGTTTGCTTGTCCTAACAACTTTGTGGCAGCTATCAGCTGCTCATAAAGCTCTTTTCAGGTTGTTTATCTTTGACTTCCTAACTAAGCTGTGAACAGCTCAAGCGGACAGATGCCTAACTACTAAACGAAGAATGATTTTTCTGTATAATGCAACCACTAATGTTCAAAAGAGGCCAGTTAGCTGTTCCTACCTCAAAGGATTGAACTTTCTGTGAAAGTACTCTGTAAATTAAAAGCACTGTAAAAATGTGAGATGCTTCTTTATTATTTCTGAAACATTGCATAAAACTAATATCATCCCAAATAGAGGGACTAGATAAACCCTCCCAACTAAAATAACTAAAATAATGGACAAAATATGTGAAACAACTGTTTCAAAGACACTGGACATCAGTCAACAAAGGAAAGTTGAAAGATGGGAAACAAATGACTGAAGTTGTACAAATACCCAGTCTACTGACTGAAGAGTTTCAAAATGTGTAGGGCACAGTTAAGCAGCATTTCAAGGGAAATTTAAAGCACTAAATGCCTGTATTAGAAAAGAAGAAAGGTCTCAATTGAATGGTCTCAGCTTCCATCTTAAGAAACTAGGAGAGTAAAACAAATGAAACCCAAAGTAAGCAAAACAAAAAAGCAATACTGTATGTGAGAGTGGAAATCAACGAAATAAAAAACAAATACAATAGAGAAAATATTTGAAACCAAAAGCTGATTCTTTCAGAAGATCAACAAAATTGATAAACCTCTAACCAGACTGATCAGAAAAAACAGAGAAAAGGTACAAGTTACTAATATCAAGAGTGAGAGAAACAGCAACACTACAAATTCTCCAGGTATTAAAAAGGTAAGATGGAAATATTATAAACAATTTTAAAACAATAAACTCAACAACTAAGACATGAAAGACAAACCTTTTCATTGCAATGCAAGCTATCAAAGATCACTCAAAAAAACAGATAATCTGAACAGCCGTATATCTATTAAAGAAATTGAATTTAAGTTAAAGAAACTTAATTTGTAGTTAAAAACCCTCCCCCAAAAAAGAAAACTCCAGGCCCAGGTGGTTTCACGGGCGAATTCTACCAAACATATAAGAAGGAAAAAATACCAATTCTACACAACTTCCCTCTATGAAGCCTGATACATTGATGCCAAAACAAGAAAATAAAAGCACAGATCAATATCCCTCATAAACAGAAAAGTAAGGTTTTAAAACTTCATAACAAAATTTTAGCAAGCCAAGTCCAACATTTAAAAAAAATAATACATTACTACTAAAAGAGCTTTATCTAGTAATGCACAGTTGGTTTAACCTCCAACTGATAAAGAGTATCAATGAACTAAAGACACACATACGAATAAATCTCTAATCAATTATACTGAATGAAAGAAGTCAAAAAAAAAAGAATTACAACTCTATGATTTTATTTATATAAAATTCTAGAAAACTCTAACAAACCTTTAGTGTCAGAAAGATCAGTGTTGCCTGGGGATTGAAGGGAGAGGAGTTAGCAGGTAGGGATGTGAGGGAGAGAATACAATGGGACACAAGGACTTTTGAGGATGATGGATGTGTTCATTATCTTGACTATGGTGATGGTTTCATAGATAAATACTTACGTCAAAACTTATCAAAATGTACATTTTAAACAAACATAGCATATTAAACGTCAATAATACTTCAACAAAACTGTTATTAAGAAGGCAGCAGATAATTTCATAATTATCTACTTAAATTCAAAATTCAGTTTCTACTTTCCATTCCCATAGATTATTCTCAAGATTTTATATGGTTCCATAATCAAAAGAGCCTATAATTTTTGAAGATTTTATATTTCAGTATTGAACCTTGAATTCGATCCATTCAAAAACAGGAATAACCAACTTTCACAAAATGTAAAAGCCCAAGTACTTCTGAAATAAGAGAGGTGATATATAATTCAAATAAACATTTCCTTTAAAATGTATTTCTGCTGTAAGATAATCATTATTTTTTTCTGTCCTTCAGAAATCTAGCTTTGCTTTCTTAAAATTCAGTAACTGATGCAGATATATTTCACCTTGTTGATTTTATAATATAAAGGAAACTCATACATTACCTAGCCATTCTAATGTCTTTTTCCACCATTGCCTTGGCCAACTCAACATGAATATCCATGGGTTGCAATATATGCATAGTTGATGGATGCTGAAATCGACACTTTTTCCAGTTTTCATCTTAAAAAAATTTTTTTAATTAAATGACTAGTTTTTATTAGTTTTAGATTATCAGATGTTCTATGGAAAAGTAACCTATTAGAAAATAATTAACAAATATATTCAATGATGACTTTTACTTCTTTCAACATACAAGCTAAATGACCTATATTTTTTAACACAGATCGACAAAAGTCAAAGACTATGATATAAAAATAATTTTAAACATTTATTTGAAGAATGTTTTCTAATAACATCTTACATTTTAAAGCAAACAGGGAAAACAACCTAAGAATTTACTGCCTTGATTCCAGAATTAGAGATCAAGGTTGGGGGGTTGCAGTGAAAAAAGGAAAAAACAGGGAAAGACAAGAAAAAAAAGAGGTTTCTGGGGGTCCTAAGTGCAATAATTCTAAAGCAAAAATGAGTTTTATCAAGCAAGATTTTATGACAAAATCTTCCAAATAAGAAGGTTCCAAAGACAGACTTCCAATGACTGAAAGAACTCTACACAGATCTTAACTGATGGCAATGAATGGACATTTTTTATTGCTTATAATTCAAACAATTATTATTAAGTACATACAAAAGAAAAGGCAGCTTTAATGGTCTGTATAGGTACTTCTCTTCAAGGAATTAATAGGCTCAATCTATAAAACTACGTAGAGCATTATATATTTACATTTTAATAAATCTCATCACTCCCACTATAGTATACACTCTGCACACAGAAACTATGTCCTTTCCTTCAGTGACCTACCACAGAGTGATATACTCAAGGATATTTTGCAAATATCTATTATTGCTTCTAGAAACTAAAGAAATACAGAGAACCAACAATCTTCATTTAAGCAGTAGAAACCACCAAACCTTTTGGAAAATAATTAAATTCACTACTTTTAGGGTTTAAAGACTATATCCATACTTCTCAGGTATCTACAAAAGTAAAAAACATACTACTACTCAAATAAAGACTAGGCTAATAGTAAAATATTTAAAAATAAAGGCAGCAAGGGAAAACAACATTGAGACATCCCAAACACACTGGGACAGAGGAACATAAGCCAACTGCAACTTCTATTCCATATTCTGGGCAGTTTTATGTCACTTTAAAAAAAACAGGCAATGACTGGACTTAGATTCAAATGGTACTAAGTACCCTAAGATGAACAGCCACATCTCTGTAATTGTGACAAAGATTTTCACTGATGGGCTCCTATTTGGTTCCTTTAAGTGACCAACAGTATATGTGTTCAAATGTTATCAGGGTTGATATACACGTAAACATGCATATCTATTTACCAATGCTACTCAACATAATTTCAAGATCCTGAAAACTGAGCAACAGTTTACCTGCTCTTGCAAAGAGTAGTTGCACACTTTTTATTTCCACATCAAACCTGTCATATGCCTTATCCATTATTTCTTCCAGAGATGAATTACTAGTCTTCTGCAAACCTTGATCTTTACTGTTAAGCTGAAATGGAGAAAAACCTTCAATTTTTTTAACAGAAAAATCTTTATATCAACATACTTTAGTTGTGTTTTCTTAAAGCCTAAATACAATTAAAACATTGCCCTTAATGAATTCATATTTTGCTTAATTTTCTAATAATTATTAGCAAATATTTTATTAGGAATATACCATTTCAGCATACATCTCTATTACGTTTGGGTAACAGGTGCGCAGCACATTTATTTTATATTATTTTATTTTTTGCGGTACATGGGCCTCTCACTCTTGTGGCCTCTCCCGCTGCGGAGCACAGGCTCCGGACGCGCAGGCCCAGCACCCATGGCTCACAGGCCCAGCCGCTCTGCAGCACTCGGGATCCTCCCGGACTGGGGCACGAACCCGCGCCCCCTGCATCGGCAGGCGGACTCTCAATCACTGCGCCACCAGGGAAGCCCCTCAGCACATTTAAATTAATGACAAGATGAGTTACACAGCCGTCTATCTCAAATAACCCGTCTAGACATGCGACTCTTCCTGGCTCTCAGCAGTTGTCACCACTTGCGGCTCAAGCTTCCCTACCAGCTATCCTAAACTCTTCACCATGAAACAGAAGGTTTTATTCCTTCCTCTCCCCACTATATAACTAGAATAATTAGGCCATTAGAATTCAGCTCCAATCTCGATTTGCTTTTCCCTCTTCCTAAAGGAAGCAAGGATCAATTCAGGACATTTTTTGAAATCTTCACTTTTTCTCAAAAGATTGGACTTCTAGGAGGTTCAACACCCAAACCCTTAAGAGTTCTCGTACTCTACTTAGTTGATGTCAGTGATTTAACAAACATATATTCATATCTGTATAATTTTCTATTCTCAAGACATATAAATTAACAAAGAAAACTATGTAATTAGATTCTAGAAACCTAGGAGTGCTTGAAAACTAGGAGTGCTTCTCTCTAATTAGGAAAAGACAGCAGTAAGCCAGTCCTCAATGTCAAATCATCCACCATTTCAGAAAATGTTAGCTGTTGTTTTTTTAATAGCGGTAAGATACATACAAACTGCACAATCTAAGCTAGGCTTGACAAAACGCTGACAAGAAATAAGTCTAGGTTTAGTTTAAGTGAACTCTGAGGGAAAAACAGCATACTGTCAGACAGCTAGCTGCTTAACTGAGCAAAAATGGGCAGACAGAAATGCATATACACCTACCTGAAATGTACCAAAATCTAAGATGAGAATATCTGACTTTTCATGGTGGAAACCTGTCTGTGGAACTATTAGATACGAGGGCTTCAGATTTATCCTTAAATCAAGAACTTTTCGGGTTTCAATAATATGTGTAAGTCCTAAAAGAAGAAAAAGAAATGATGAAAGATTATGCAGTCAAATTGAAATATGTAATTACATTATTAACAACGAGAATAAGAAGATCACTTTGGAGAAGTTCTTTTCACAGATTAGATTCTCCATTCAGTGTGTAAGGTGAAATTGCATATGGTCAATGAGAAACAATCATATTGCATAATATAATAAACCCAACACAGCTAGTAGTTTAGCCAGAGATAGAAAAATTCATTATTTCTTTAGTTAAGTAACCATATACAGTAGGTGGCTTAAGATTAGAGGCCATAATGCACAAAAGTATGTATCTTTAAAACTCGATTCACACACAGTACGGTGAACAGTTGCTTAAGAACTGAGACAAGGATGTTTTCCAGCTCAAGTTCACTCTGCAGCACAGGTTCCTGAAGGTAACAGCAGACAGAATCACCTGTGCCCCATATTACTCTCTTTCTCACCCAGTCTGGCAGGTATATTTGACAAAAAACTACCTACACTATTTTAAACATAGTATTTACAGTAGAACAGCAAAAAATTTTGAGAGTTTAGATGACATTTATGCAGTCAAATTCTTTACCTGTAGCTGTTCTCTCTTTAATTTCTTCCAGCTTCATCAATGTAGCTGATGTTATTTGCTCAAGATCTAATCCCCTATTTGACTGAAAGAATTCAACCACTGCATTGATGGTTTTCTGCAAAATCATTTAAAATATAAACAAGTTATACAGAGTACTTTCTATATTACAAAATTTAAAGTTTCAGTTTAATTCTAATCAACTCTGGCTCTGAACTGAGGTGGTACCTCCAAAGACAATCTACCCTACTACATCTCCCTCTGGAGTGAAAGGGAACCTGAAAAAAGGTATAGCCCACTTCACCTTATTGGAAAGGCAACAAATGTGTGCATATCGTTAAGGTGACCTTAAGTATGTTCTACGGTATCACATTGATGTAGCAATGGGGCATTACTTCTAGACTTAGCCTCCAGATTAGAAGGTGAAACTCCACCTCTCTATACTGCAACTGGATTCTCCTGCACTTTGAAGTTTAGAGAGGAAATAAGAAGGCTGTTCAGTCCTTACCTACACCCAAAACTTGAACTTAAATTCAGACATTTTGCAAGAAAGAATGAGTTCTGGGCATTGGATGTAAAATGGTGTGAATGTACTTAACCCTACTGAACTATACACTTAAAAAATGGCTAAGATGGGAAATTATGTTCTATGTATTTTACCACAATTTAAATTTTTTTTAATTTTTTAAAAAAATCACAGAATACAGTAAGTTCTGCCTCCCACCCACACTGTGAATTTACTTCTAAACTGTACAGTAAAAATAAGTCAGGGATCTCAATGACAGAGTGGGGCCAACCTACAAGTGATGGAACGAGTGATACGCAAGATGAGTTAAGAGAGTCTGAATAAAGATGGAGCTACAGATACAGAACTGGAGCGAGCATTTTCAACAGCAAAGAAATGGCAGTGATTTTTTCTCACATGAACAGTATCTAAAATTCTTTCATTTGCTGCTGAAGCTTTTTAAATTGGTTCCAAACATTGAAGAGAAAGGGAAAATAAGCAAAAGGAAACTGGGGTAGGAAACTGGTGTGTAGTTATTTGTGAGTAGTTAGCCAGTATAATAAAAACACAGACTTCTTTAAGGGTATATTACTTTTTAAAAAAAATTAACATAAGCATACAGTAGAAAAAAATCTGTAGCATATGAAAAATCAAAATTAACTGCTAAACATGTACTGCTCTTTAATCAAGAAAAAAGTGTCAGTAAACTGAACTGCTAAGTAAATTAAGGTTAAATATGAAAAGGAAAAAAGAAGAAAACCATATGTCAGAAGCATAAGACTTGTTTAATAAGGATTCACTTTCTCCTTGTACTCACAGCATCGTAGATGACCTCCACAGGCTGAGACTGAACAACCAGAGTCTGGTCAGCAGTACTATTCTCTGGATTGGTTTCAAATTCAATTTTAAGCAAGGATGATGCAGTATCGCCAATTGAAGCCACAAGTGATGGTACAATATCTTGCTGTCTCAGACCTGTTATATACCAGTGTTCTAATTTTGCTTCCACCCTACAATCCAGTGCAGAAAAAAGAAGTATTACAAATAAGATCCTTCTAATATAATAGGTTAAAATACAAATTTCTCTTTTAAAAAACTCCTTTGAGAGCCAGGACCATGCCCATCACCCAGAGTTGAAGTCCAAACTCCGTAGCCTAGAATTTAATTACCCACACAATCTGGGGCTTTTTTCTCTGATTTGGTTTATTTGTTTATTCTCCTTATCCTCATGAAAAATCCACTCTGGCCAACTTCAGAACACTGCAGAACTGCCACACGAATACATGCTATATGGAATACATGCTCATGGAATTCATCTCCCTATTTCATGCCACCCTGCACGCTCTGCTCCCTAATCCCTGCATCTGTTGGTCCCTTCCATTCAGTTAGCCTAAACCCCAGATCTCCAAGTCCAAGTTATTCCCTTCTACAACTGAGCTTGTGTAGCATTAACCCTAAGGTATTTCACATTACAGTACCTTCTTACTTATGAGCTCTCCAATATTATACAGATCTTAAATTAACTTTTTATTTCCTCTCTTATCAACTACAGCATAAACACCTTGAAAACAGAAAGTTACTGTTTCTATGCATAGCCTTCATAGTAACAAATCTATAAATTAAACAGTATACAAGAAATATTTGTGAAGGAAAAAAGGAAGGGGAGAACAAATGATGAGCTCCTCATACAGTTCTGTAACAAAACAAACTCTAATATAAAATGACTATCTTCACACACAAAAGGAAAAGAAATTAGAGACAAACTACTATTAATCAGGTTTTTTTATGCTAAGTAACACTATATTTTTTTTGGCCTGAAGTCAAACATAGAAATAAAAATTAAATAAGTTTTTGAAACTTACTTAAGTGCTTGTGCTCCTGGTCGCTGAGATACTTGGGTGCCAAGGCCAATTATCTGAATTTTCAGTATTTCTGGAATATTTCTGTTTTCTCTTATCGTAACAGAGGTGCTTACTAACTTCAGTGCCACAATATAAGCAACATACTAAATGAAAGAATGAATGAAAATGGTTAAATTTTAAGTAATTCTTTCATTTCTTCATATTGAAATCTGCTAAATTATAAAATGATCTAAAAAAACGTATGTTCATTGTAAAAAAAGAACATTAGAAAACTCAATACAAAATTGCTTGCTTAAATAGGACATTTATAAAAGATTCAAAATTAATTTCTCTTAGTTTTAAAGGTAATAAAAATGAAATCTGATAAAATATTTTGTGGCCTAAAGATTCAATTCAGCAGCTTTCACTAAAGCAAATTAATTCAAACCAATCCTCTAGCTCAAAAACTGAACAAAATAAAAAGAATATCTGCTTGATGACTTTGGAGAGTTAGTAAGACACTGAGAAAAAAAAATTCTGCCCCCAAAATTGATAGGTCAAGAATACAGGTAGGACAGATAACTAAAGAGATGATTCTCATCAAACCACACCAGAAGAGAGGAAGTAAGGAACAAAGAATCTATGAAAGAGTCAGAAGACAATTAACAAAATGTAAATAGTAAACCCTTATATCTCAGTAGTTACTTTAAGTGTAAATGAATTAAATTATCCAATCAAAAGACAGACACTGAAAAAATGGATTTTTTTTTTTAAAAAAAGATACAATGATCTGCTGCCTACAAGAGACTCACTTTAGCTTTAAGGCCACACACAGACTGAGAGTGAAGGGATGGAAAAAGATATTTCAAGCAAACATTAACCAAAAAAGACAGAGTAGCTATATTTACATCAGAAAAAAAAATAGACTTTAAGTTAAAAATAGAAGAGACAAAGAAGGTCATTATATAATGATAAAGGGGTCAATCCATCAAGAAGAGGTAACAACTGTAAATATGCTATGTACCCACTGGAGCACCTAAACATATAAATCAAATACTAACAGAACCAAAAGAAATAGACAGCAATAAAACATTAGTTGGGGACTCCATTCTCAACAAAAGAGATATCATCCAGACAGAATCAATAAGGAAACAATGGATTTGAATAACACTACATGCTAAATGGACCTAAGAGACATAGAGAGAAATTCCACCAAACAGCAGCAGAATAAATACTCTTCTGAAATAAATGGAATATTTTCTAGGATAGATCATACATTAGACCACAAAAAAGTCTCAAAATATTCAAGAAGATACACATTATATCAAGTGTCATTCCAATCACAATGAAATTAAACTAGAAATCAGTAATAATAATAAAAGTACAAAATTCACAAATACACATAAATTAAACAATACACTCCTGAACACACTCCTGGATCAAGGAAGAAATCAAAAGGGAAAATAAAAAGTATCATGAGACAAACAAAAATGGGAACAGGGCTTCCCTGGTGGTGCAGTGGTTGAGAGTCCACCTGCCAATGCAGGGGACATGGGTTCGTGCCCCGATCTGGGAAGATCCCACATGCTGTAGAGCAGCTGGGCCCGTGAGCCATGGCCACAGAGCCTGCATGTCCGGAGCCTGTGCCCCACAACAGGAGAGGCCACAACAGTGAGAGGCCCGCGTATAGAAAAAAAAAAAAAAAATGGGAACACAACATACCAAACTTACTGGATGCAGCCAAAGCATTTTTAAGAGGAAAGCTCATAGTGATGAACGCCTACATCAAGAAAAAAGAAAGATCTCAAGTAAACAACCTAAATTTACACCTCAAAGAACTATGAAAGAACAAACTAGGCCCAAAGTTAGAAGAATAAAGGAAATAAACATTACAGCAGAAATAAATGAAAAAGAGAATACAGCAGAAAAACAGAAACACAATGGAGATTAACAAAACCAACAGTTGGTTCTTTGAAACAAAAAGCAAAACTGACAAACCTTTAGATAGACTAACAAAGAAAAAGAGACAACACATATAAATAAAATTATAAATTAAAGAAGAAACATTACAACTGATACCACAAAAATACCAAAGACCATAAGAGTGATTACTATGAACAGCTATCCACCAACAAATTGGAAAACCTAGAAGAAATTGATAAATTCTGAGAAACATAATCTACCAAGAATGAATCATGAACAGAAAATCTGAATAAACCAATAATGAAGGAGATTGAATGAGTAATTAAAAATATCCCAAGAAAAAAAAGCCCAGGACCAAATGTTTTCACTGGTGAATTCTATCAAACATTTAAAGAATCTACACCAATCCTCTCAAACTCCTCAAAAAAAAACCAGAAGAGTAGGAATACTCCCAAACTCATTTTACAAGTCTAGCATTATCCTGATATCAAAGCCAGAAAAGGACACTATGAGAAAAAAAAACTACAGGTCAATATCACTTATAAACACAGATACAAAAACTCTCAACAAAATACTATCAAACCAAATTCAGCAGCACAGTAAAAAGATCATATACCACCATCAAGTAGGATTTATCTCTGGGATGTAAGGATCGTTCAACATACGAAAAGAAATTAATGTAATATATCACACAAATAAAAAGATAAAAATCACATGACTATCTCAATAGATTCAGAAAAAGCATTTGACAAAATTCTACATCCATTCACAATAAAAACTCTCAATAAACTGGGTATAGAAGGAATGTACCTCAACATAATAAAGGCCATATATGACAAGCCCACAGATAACACCATACTCAATATTGAAAGGTAAAATGTTCTTCCCCAAGATCACGAACAAGACAAGGGTGCCCACTCTCACCACTACCATTAAACATAGCATTTGAAGTCCTAGCCAGAGAAATAAAGCAAAAAAAAAGAAACAAAATGCATCCAAATTGGAAAGGAAGAAGGAAAATTGCCTCTCTATGCACATGATATGTCTTACGTAGAGAAAATCCTAAAGACTAGACCAAAAAAAGTTAGAACTAATGAAAAAATTCAGTAAAGTTGCAGGATACAAAATTAGCATACAAAAATCATTTGTGTTTCTATACACTAATTTGAAGAAAAAATTTAAGCAATCCCATTTACAACAGCAAAAAAACAGTAAAATAATTAGGAATAAATTTAACAAAGGAAGTGAAAGATATCTACACTTCAAACTATAAGACACTCATGAAAGAAACTGAAGAAAACATAAACAGAAAAGCTATGCTCTGTTTATTGATTGGAAAAATTAATGCTTTTAAAAATGTACATACTACCCAAAGTAATCTATAGATTCAATGCAATCCCTACAAACTCCAATGGCATTTTGCATGGAACCACAAAAGACCCTGAATAGCAAAAGCAATCTTGAAAGGAAAAAAAAAAACCCACAAAGCTAGACTAGGCATAACACTTCATAATTTCAAACTATATTACAAAGCTATAGAAATCAAAACAATATGGTCCTGGCATTAAAACAGACACACAGACCAACAGAACATAATCGAGAGCACACACATAAATCCATGCACATATGGTTAACTAATACTTGAAAAAGAACTCAAGAATACCCAATGGAGAAAAGATAGTCTCTTTATTAAATGGTGCGACAAAAACTGGATATTCACGTGCAAAAGAATGAAACTGGTCCCCTAACTATTTTTTTTAATTCATTTATTTATGGCTGTGTTGGGTTTTCATTGCTGCACACAGGCTTTCACTTGTTGTGGCAAGTGGGGGCTACTCTTCCTTGCAGTGCACAGGTTTCTTATTGTGACGGTTTCTCTCTGTTGCAGAGCATGGGCTCTAGGCACGCAGGCTTCAGTAGTTGTGGCACATGGGCTCAGTAGTTGTGGCTCACAGGCTCTAGAGTGCAGGCTCAGTAGCAGTGGCGCACGGGTTTAGTTGCTCCGCAGCATGTGGGATCTTTCCGGACCAGGGATCGAACCTGTGTCCCCTGCATTGGCAGGTGGATTCTTAACCACTGCACCACCAGGGAAGTCCTTGGTCCCCTATCTTACACCACTCACAAAAATTAACTAGAAATGGGTTAACAACTTAAATGTAAGACCTGAAGCCATAACTCCTAGAAGGAAATGAAAAAGCTCCTTGACAGCAGTCTTGGCAATGATTTTATGGATATGACACTGAAAGCAGAAGCAAGAAAAGCAAAAATAAATAAGCAGAACAACATCAAACTAAAAAGCTTCTGCAGAGAATAAGAAGCAACAAAATGAAAAGGCAACATACAGAATGGGAGAAAATATTTGCAAACCACATATCTGATAAGGAGTTAATAAGAAAAATATAAAAGGAACTCATACAACTCAATAGCAAAAAAAATAATAATAATCCAATTAAAAATTGGGTGAAGGACCTGAATAGGCATTTTTCCAAAGAGGATATTCAAATGGCCAACAGGTATATAAAAAGATGCTCAACATCACTAATCATCTGGGAAATGCAATTCAAAACCACAATGAGGGAGAAGATCAAGATGGCAGAGTAGGAGGATGTGAAATGAATTCAACTACCCAACATGAACACATCAAAATATGTCTACAGGGCTTCCCTGTTGGTGCAGTGGTTGAAAGTCCGCCTGCCGATGCAGGGGACCCGGGTTCGTTCCCCGGTCTGGTAAGATTCCACATGCCGCGGAGCGGCTAGGCCTGTGAGCCATGGCTGCTGAGCCTGTGTGTCCGGAGCCTGTGCTCTGCAACGGGAGAGGCCACAACAGTGAGAGGCCCACGTACTGCAAAAAATATATATATATATGTCTACATGTAAACAATTCTCATTGAAAACTAACTGCAGACTGGCAAAAAGACTCCTGCAAAACCAAGGCTTTAAGAAAGACCCACATAGAATCAGGTGGTAAGGGAAGTCCACTAGTAAAGGCAAATACATAGTAAAGGCTGAGGATCAATCAATTAAGCTATCATGGAGATGAAAAGAAAAAAATTATAAAATCAACTATAACTACAACAATCAGTAAAGGGATAAACATGAAGATGTAAAATATGACATCAAAACACAAAATGTGAAGGAGGGGAGAAAAAAATGTGTATCACTTAGAATGTGCTTGAGCTTAAATGACTTCCTATTTAGAACAAGTAAATATAGTTATAGGTCAACAAACATGAACCTTGCAGTAACCAAAAATCAAAAACCTACAATAGATATATAAAAAATACAGAGTAAGAACACAAGCACAGCACTAAAGAAAATCATCAAACCAAAAGGGAAGAAACTAAAAGAAGAAGAACAGGGAAGAACTACAAAAACACTGGAAAACAAGTTACAAAAAGGCAATAAGTACACACCTATCAATAATTACTTTAAATGTTAACAGACTAAATGCTCCAATCAAAGACAAAGGATGGCTGGTTGGATAAGAAAACAAGACCCATCTTTATGCTGCTTACAAGAAACTCACTTCAGAGCTAAAGACACACACAGACTGAAAGTGAGGGGATGGTAAAAGATATGTCACGCAAATGGAAATGACAAGATATCGAGGGGAGCAATACTCATTTCAGAAAAAACAGACTTTGAAACAAAGTCTATTTAAAAAAGACAAAGGAAGGCATTATATAATGAAAAAGAGATCAATACAAAAATAGAATATAACACTCATTAACATATATACACCAAATACAGGAGCACCGAGATATATAAAGCAAATATTAACAGACATAAAGGGAGAAACTGACAATAATACAATAGTAGTAGAGGACTTTAACACTCCACTTACATCAATGGACAGATCATCTAGACAGAAAATCAATGAGAAAACAGTGGTCTTAAATGACACAACAGACCAGATGGACTTAATAGATATCTATAGGACATTCCATCCAAAAACAGAAAAATACACATTGTTTTCAAATGCACATGGAATGTTCTCCATGATATATCATATGCTAGCCCACAAAACAAGTCTCAACAAATTTAAGAGGACAGAAATCATATCAAGCAATTCTTCCAAGCACAGTGGTATGAAACTAGAAATCAACTACAGGAAGCAAAGGGGGACAAGCATGAACACATGGAAACTAAACAATATGCTATTAAAAAACCAAAAAGTCAATGAAGAAATCAAAGAGGAAATCATAAAATATCTCCAGACAAACGAAAACGGAAACACAACTCTCCAAAATCTATGGCATGCAGTGAAAGCAGTTCTGAGAGAGGTTTATATCAATACAGGCCTACCTTAAGAAATAAGAAAAATCTCAAATAACCGAACTTACCATCTAAGTAAGAAAAAGAAGACACAAAGACCAAAGTCAGCAGAAGGAAGAACATAATAAAGATCAGAGAGGAAATAAATAAACTAGAGACCAATAACTAGGCTCACCAAGGTGAAAAGAGAGAACCCACACAAACAAAACAAGAAATGGAAGAGGAGAAATAACAACCATTACCACAGAAATGCAAAAAATCATGAGAATACTATGAACAGTTATATGCCAACAAATTGAACAACTTTTCTAGAAGAAATGGACAAATTTCTAGAAACATACAACCTTCCAAGACTGAATCAAGAAGAAACAGACAATCTGAACAGACTGACCATTAGTAGCAAAATTGAGTTAGTAATCAGAAATCTCCCAGCAAACAAGTACAGAACAAAACAGCTTCATAGCGAAATTCTACGAAACATATAAAGAAGAGTTATCACCTATCCTTCTCAAACTATTCCAAAAAACTGAAGAGGAAGGAACACTCCCAAATTCATTCTCTGAGGCCACCAATACCCTGATACCAAAACCAGACAAAGACACTACAAAAAAAGAAAACTACAGGCCAATATCTCTGATGAATATTGTTGCAAAGGTCCTCAACAATATATTAGCAAACTGAATTCAACAATATATGAAAAGGGTCATACACCATGATCAAGTAGGATTTATTCCAAGGATGTAAGGATGGTTCAATATTCTCAAATCAATCAATATGATACACCACATTAACAAAAGGAAGGATAAGAATCACATAATCATCTCAACAGATGCAGAAAAAGCATTTGACAAAATCCAACATCCATTCATGACAAAACTCTCATCACAGTTGGTACAGTCGGAACATATCTTAACATAATAAAGAGCATTTATGACAAACCCACAGCTAACATCATATTCAATGCCAAAAAGCTAGAAGCTTTTCCTCTAAAATCAGGAACAAGACAGGAATGCCCACTCTCACCACTTCTATTTAACATACCACTGGAAGTCCTAACCACAGCCATCAGACAAGAAAAAGAAATAAAAGGTATCTAAATTGGAAGGGAAGAAGTAAAACTATCACTGTTTTCAGATGACATTACACTATGTATAGAAAAGCCTAAAGCCTCTGCCTAAAAACTCTTAGAACTAATAAATGAATTCAGTAAAGTTGCAGGATAGATGATTAATAAACAGAAATCTATTGCTTTTTTATACACTAGTAATGAATGATCAGGAACAGAATGCAAGGTAACAATCGCATTTAAAATCACACCAAAAAGAATAAAATAGCTTAGGAATAAACTTAACGAAGAAGGTAAGACCTATACTCTGAAAATTATAAAATGCCAATAATGGAAATTGAAGATGATACAAAGAAATGAAAAGATAACCCATGTCCTTAAATTGGAAGAATTAATATTGTTAAAATGGCCATACTACCCAAAGCAATCTACCGATTTAATGTCATCCCTATCAAAGTACCCATAATATTTTTCACAGATCTAGAACAAATAATTCCAAAAGTTATATGGAACCATAAACGACTCCAAATTACCAAAGTAATTTTGAGAAAAAAGAACAAAGCTAGAGGTATCACGCTACCTGATTTCAGAGTATACTACAAAGCTACAGTAATCAAAACGGTATGGTACCTGCATAAAAAGAGATACAGAGATCAACAGAACAGAATAGAGAGCCCAGAAATAAACCCACACACTTACGGTCAATTAATCTATGACAAAAGAGGGAAGGATATACAATAGAGAAAAGACAATCTCTTCAATAAGTGATGCTGGGAAAACTGGGCAGTACATGTAAAAGAATGAAATTAGAACATTTCCTCACCCCACATACAAAAATAAGCTCAAAATGGACCGAAAACCTAAATGTAAGACCTGAAACCATAAAACTCACAGAAGAATATTCACAGGCAGAATATTCTCTGACACAAATCACAGCAATATTTGTTTGATCTGTCTCCTAAGGCAAAAGAAACAGAAGCAAAAATAAATAAACAGGCCCTATTAAACTTAGGAAAGGAAACCACTGACAACATGGAAAGGCAACCTACCATATAAGGGAAAATATTTTCAGGTGATATTACCAATAAGGGGTTAATATCCAAAATATATAAACAACTCATACAACTCAATATCAAAAGACAACTAACCTGATTCAAAAAATGGGAAGAACACCTGAGTAGACATTTTTTTCACTGAAGATAGAGATGGCCAAAAGACACATGAAAAAAGGTTCAACATGGCTAATCATCAGAGAAATGCAAGTCAAAACTGAAATGAGATATCACCTCATGCCTGTCAAAATGGTTATTATCAAAAAGTCCACAAATAACAAACAAATGTTGAAGAGGGTGTGGAGAAAAGGGAACCCTCCTACACTATTGGTGGTAATGTAAATTGGTGCAGCCACTATGGAAAACAGTATGGCCATTCCTCAGAAAACTGAAAGTAGAACTGTCATATGATCCAGCAATTCCACTCCTGGGTGTGTATCTGAAGAAAACGAAAACACTAATTCAAAAAGATACATGCACCCCAATGTTCACAGCAGCAATACATACAATAGCTAGGATATGGAAGCAACCTAAATGTCCATCAACAGATATAGAGAACAAACTAGTGGTTACCAGATGGGCAAGGGAAAGGGGGATGGGCACAAAAGGTTTTTGGAAATTAAAAGGTACAAACTATTATATATAAAATAATAAGCAACAAGAATATACTGTACATCACAGGGAAATATAGTCATTATTTTGTAAGAACTTTAAATGGAGCATAATCTATAAAAAAACTGAATCACCATGATGTACACCTGAAACTAATATAATATTGTAAATCAACTATACTTCAACTAAAAAACATTAATAACTTCATATGGAGGGAAATACATTTGCCAATGTTTTTTAGAAAAAAAAAATAACAAACCACAATGAGATATCACCTCATACCTGTTAGAATGGCTATTATTTTGTACCAATTTATATTCCCATGCTTGTACACTGTGGGTGGGAATGTAAATTGGTATAGTCACTATAAGAACCAGTGAGGAGGCTCCTCAGAAAACTAAATAGAGAAGTACCTTATGATCCAGCAATTCCACTTCTGGATATTTATCTGAAGGAAATGAAATCAATACCTCAAAGAGATACGTGCACTCCCATGTTCACTGAAGCATTATTCACAACAGCCAAGACATTATAACAACCTAGGTGTCCACTGACTGATGAAAAAATAAAGAAAATGTGGTGTGGATATACACAATGGAATATTATTTAGCCATAAAAAGGAAGGAAATCCTGCAACAACATGGATGTAGCTTGAGGACATTATGTTAAGTAAAGTAAGTTGAACAGAGAAAGACAAATACTGTACAGTCTCACTTATATGTGGAATCTAAAAAGACCAGAGAATAGACTGGTGGTTGCCAGGAACAGGGAGCAGGGTATGGGGGAAATTGGTGAAGGTAGTCAAAGGTACAAACTTCCAGTTATAAAATGACTAATTTCTAGGGATGTAATGTAATTTAACAAATACATAAAAGACTCCTACAAACCAATAAGAAAAAGACAACCCAATAATGAACAAGAGACTCAAAAGCTACTTCACAAAAAAGGATATCTATCAGGCCTACAACAGTACAAGAAAGTGAAAAACCTCTTCAGTCATCCAGAAAACACAAATTAAAACCACAATGAAATACTACATACTAACCATTTAGAATGGATAAATTCAAAAGACTGATGATGGTAAGAGTTGGTAAAGATGTGGAACAATAAGAATCCTCATATACCACTGATGGAAATGTTTTTCACATTGGAAAAGTATTTAGCAGAATCTATTAAAGTTAAACATACTCATATCCTATGATACACCAATTCTACTCCTAAGGATATACTGAGCAGAAAATCTCATATGCCCACTAAAAGACATTTACAAGAAGTTAACAGCAGCATAACAACAAAAAAACAAAAACAACCCAAATGCCCATAAACAAAAGTATGAATAAATAAGTTGTGGTATTTTCAAATGAAAATACCTACACAACAATGAAAGTGAGCAGAATACACACAGTGAAACAACAGAGATAGATCTTACAGTAATGCCCTATCTATTGCACAGTCTATAATTTAACCGATAGTAATTACACAGCTGTTCTTTATGACACATCAAATGAGCAATACATTTTGGTTTTGATGACTCTTTTATACATGAGTTACATTTCACACACACAGATTTTTTAAGATAAAATTTTTAAAAGACAATTTACCTCTATAATAAGTACTTTTTATCAGGTTATTCTCACATTCATTAAAGCAACTAAATCTAAAGTTGGAGACAGTTTTAATTGGTAAGGTCTGACTGAAACATTTAACAAAAAGTAAAGCAGAAACAAACTGTAACGTATTTTTATTAGTTACTTTAAAAATCAATAACTTGTTTAACCCAATTCAAGATAACACAGAAAAACGAAACCACCTAAATAATTACCACCTAAACAATTACCTGCTTGGGTAAAGTTAGGTTGTGGGTGCTCTCACTATAACCAATAGCCGTGAAAAGCTTATCTTTTTCCTCTGGTGTCATAAGGTCATCAATAGCTACAAAAAGATAACATTTTAAGAAATCAATCGCTTCAGTCTTACAGATACAATAAAAAACATCAAACCAAACTAACGAGTGGCCTAAAATCAATAGACACAAATGCTAAAGCAAAAACAGCAAAGTAATTTCCTCTAATATACTACTTTGACTTGTTAAACATCATGTATTTGCTTATTTAGGTGAAGAAAATGCAAAGAGACACCATTAAGGGAATTCAAATGTCACATAACAATTTTATAATTCCCTAAGTATTTTAAAAATTAAGTGAAACATCTAATTAAATATCCATGTAAAAAAGTAACAATAAGGAATGCTACCTGTGAGATTTCTGAATTTCAAGTTTTAAAATTTCACACAAATAACTTTTCTCAAAAATTCAAAGTTTTATTTTAGTTAAATAAACATGGGAATGTTCCATCCTGATGTATTTGTTTATATGTTTACTATACTAAGCTACTTTTATTTCAAAAATATTATGAAATAAAATTCAACTAACTGGCTAAAACATAATTTATATATTTTTTCCTTATCAGTGTACAATAAACTATCTGACTTGGAACTTACTTTCAGGAATCAAAGATTCTTCATCTTTTTTCTTAGATTCCTTCTTACCCCAAAACCCACTAAACCAGCCTCCACGTTTCTCGCCTCTGTCAGTAGACTTTTTCCTTAATTTTTGCCCAGATCGAATCACCTAAAAAATTAAAATTAAAAAATTTAATTAAAGAATAAATGCCCTCTTCATTTTCAGGTGTAGCCAGGTAAGAACAATGGTTAATTTTTTAACACTAAATTAAGGTAAAAGCAGTCAATAAAGCTAGTTCCTTCTGAAACGATTCTCAACATTATTTGGTTAATAGTCTATTAATTTATATACTTGTCACACCTACTGATAGCTTTCTGACGAAGTTGCATTTTGTGAGTAAGTTAAGGTTTCAAGTAAAATTCTTCTGAGCAATGTGTCTTCCAAATTTACAAGGTAAGGAGCTACTATGACAGCAGATTTTTAAAATGAAAAGTTCCCTAAAAGGAAGACACTTCCACACTCAAAGATAAAATTTAACCATCCTATTTCATAATTCACATACACTGTTGACTTGCTAACTATGAACATGTTTGGGGGACAGAATATAAATAAAATTAGAAAGTCCTCAAATCTCATTTCATCCTGTTTCTCAACAAATCCTGGCTTGATTATCTGCTGCTTCTGTCTTTACCCACTTTTCAGTAAAATACAGACGAATAGCTCAAAAGTGGAAAAAAAAAAGGATGAAAAGAATATAGGGCTTAAATAATTTAGACTCTATCTTCTCATTTCCTGAATAAGTAAATAATTTTCCCACTTTAACTTTAAAATATTTTAAATTGGTAGTAAATTGGTAACATACTGCAAGCTTCTGTGTGTACCAAAAAGTGAAATAATCCAAAAGACAAGTTAAAGAGCTGAATTCTATAGTAAAGAGAATAAGTTTGATTAACAACTCAGTTTAAACTAAGTAAGTTATCTTTAACATGTAGACATTAAACAAATAATAGGGGAATAGGTCTATATCTGCCCACAAAATCATTGATGGTCCCAGTTATATCTCAGCTCTAACTTTTGCCAAGCTTAATCTATTTTCAGCAGTCAGAAATGTAATGGGTAAAAAAATATATAGCTGATTCATTTATATTTTATATGAAATAATATTTAACTTCTTTATTCTCCTAGCATAGAAGATTAGTATGCGTTTTTATTTTTCACAGTAAAATATATCTATGAGACCATAAATTTTTAAATGTGTATAAAATTTAATATGAAGAGGTATGCAAAACCCTTTCACTTTTTCCTAAATACCACCTCTGTTGCCTTCACTTCCCTTCCCTGTCCAGTTAAGAGGCCAAGGTAAATAACTTCATCCAATCCTCTGCCTACATTTTAAACTCTCTGGCCCTGCAGATTTTCCACTATAATGAAAAAACATCAATCTTGGATGAATCTAATTGCCTTCTCTTCATCTACATCCCATCCTTCTTTAGCCATAGCATCCAATAATTTATCTTCTTCCTTCAATTTTGAAGCAACTGATAAGTAGTATTAAGAACACCCAATTAAACTGAAGCAACTTAATTTAGGGAGGATTAGAATTATTTGTTTCTTCTGGCAAAATGTTTCTCTAATTCGTAGGAACAAATCCACAGTAGCAGCAAATACCTTTTAAAATATTCACACTCTCTGCCCCACCTTGGGGAATTTGTCCTTAAGAAAATAAGAGACGTTTGAGAAAATGTAAAGACAAGGTTCCTCATTGTAGTGTAATTTATAATCACATATAACCAGTGGGAAATAGTAAGCAAATTCTGGTATACGAACAGAACTGAATACTAGTCAGTTATTTAAAATTATGTTGCATAAACAATTCTATGGAATACTATATAAAACGGAACACTTATTTTTTAAAGAAAGAAAAGCAACTTACAAAACCTTTTCTTGACTCCACAATCCCCACGAGTTGCCACTCCCTTTATCTTGCTTTCCACTTACAGTGAAGTATCATGACTGCCTGTACTTAGTCTCTCCAATTCCTCATCTTCCACTCCCTCTCATTCCTATCAAATTTCTACCCATACTATTCTATAAAACTTGCTCTTTCTTTACGGCTAAATCCAATGATGAACTTTCAGTTCCATGATGGCCTAAGCCCTCTACAACACATCCTTCATTGCTTATTACAACAAAAAATTCTGGACAAAACATAAAAAGCATCTACCACAGACTCTGAAAAGTTAGCAAAGTAGGCAGATGGTGGAGGGAAGTCAACACTTGGAGAAGTGACCTTCTCAATGGTGAGTTTCCTCACTTTTTTTTTTCACATGTTGTACTCATCCCCCACCTGCCCCCAAAATTCTCCCTCCTGATGTTCTTACCTTTGGACAGTCCCCTTCCTTTGAGTGTGGGCATGACCTGTGACTCATTTCTAACAAATAGAATACAGCAAGGGTGATGAGATGTACATAATTATGTGCAAAGCATTGTGCCAGGCACATAACAGTCTAAGTGGTTTATATGGTTTATCAGGTACTCCACACAATAACCCTATGATGTAGGTACTGTGAATTAATATAGTCTTACAAATGAGGAAACTGAGGCACTGGCAGGTTAAATAGTCAACCCAAGGTCAAACAAGTAGTGGATAGCAAAGCTGGGATTAGAATCCAGACCATCTGACTCCCAAGTCTACACTCTTAACTATTATGCTAGTACAACAAGCACTCAATGAGCATTTACTAAGTATATGAATGAACCAAGTGCATACGCTTTAATCCCATTTAAAAAAATGAGTATGTGTATAAAGATCTATGACTATAAAAAAGACTGGAAGAATACACAAAAAGGTATTAGCAGTAGTTATCTTTAGTGTGTAAGATAAAGGGTATTTCTATTTTCTTTTTTTGTGGATCTTTATTTTCTAACTTTTCTACAATGAGTTTATTGCACTTATAATTTATTTTTTCATTTACCAAAAGTCATGTTACAGAATAATAGAAATGACATGGAACAATGAGGACAAGGTACCAAGTGGGATAAGTCAGCAATTACAAAACACTACAAACAGACTGAGTCCAATTTTAGAAAAAAAGAAAGGAAGAGAAGAGGGACAGAGGAGGGAAGGAGGGAAAAAAAGAAAATGGGTTAAAGAAAGGAGGAAGGAAGGGAGGGAAGAGAAAATAAAGGGAAAGAAATGGGGGATACAAAAGCATAAATAACTAGGTACATATGCATGAGAGAAAAACTAGAAGCCTACATATCAAAATGTTAACACCAGCATTCTGTGTTAGTAGGATTATGGATGACTTTTACTTACTTTCTTTTGGGGGGTTAGCAAATTTTTAGTTATAAAATTAGAAATTTTGCCCCTTCATATCAGTGGGGTTTTTTCCTCCAATATTCCAATTAATTTTCTCCTGAGACTAAATTAAGACATGAAAACTCAACCTTTATTCTCACGTGAGTAAATCTAAACAACTTCCTATGAAACTTAAATTTCTTGATCCCAGGTTTAAAGGAGTAGTATTAACATGTTTAAAACATAAAATCAGGGCTTCCCTGGTGGCGCAGTGGTTGAGAATCTGCCTGCCAGTGCAGGGGACACGGGTTCGAGCCCTGGTCCGGGAGGATCCCACATGCCGCGGAGCAGCTAGCCCCGTGAGCCACAGTTACTGAGCCTGCGCATCTGGAGCCTGTGCTCTGCAGCAAGAGAGGCCGCGATAGTGAGAGGCCCGCGCACTGCGATGAAGAGTGGCCCCCACTTGCCGCAACTAGAGAAAGCCCTCGCACAGAAACGAAGAGCCAACACAGCCATAAATAAATAAATAAAATTAAAAAAAAAAAAAAAAAAACATAAAATCAGCTAATAAAAATGATTGACATATATACACTGCCATGGGTGAAACAGATAGATAGTGGGAATCTGTTGTATAGCACAGGGAGCTCGGCTCAGTGCTCTGTGGTGACCTAGATGGGTGGGATGGGGAGATAGGAGGGAGGTCCAAGAGGGAGGGGATGTATGTATACATATAGCTGATTCACTTCGTTGTACAGGAGAAACTAACCCAATACTGTAAAGCAAATATACTCCAGTTTAAAAAAAAAATTATCATGAAGAAAAAAAAAGAAAAAAAGATTACCTCAACTTGTGCTTGTTGCCTTGCTAAAATTATGTTAAAAACATCTAGTGGCCTCTCCAAATCCTAAAAAACAAAGAGACACTTGTAAACAAAGAAAATGGTCATTAGATTAAAAACATTTTTTTCTTCTATGATTTCTAGGATTATTCTAGTCCGTGAACAAACAGCATTTGTGATCTATTGAAAGTATAATATATATAAATTTGAACGTACACTTGGCTTTTACATTTTTACGTTTTTGCAATGTGAGAAACAATTTTCCAAGAAAGTAAATGCTTGTTAAATACAATATGAAAATAAGAATTTTAATGAGACCACTATAATACAGAGATAGCCATACATGCAAGTGGAAACAAAAATATTTAGGAGGGGGACCTGTTTTAGGTATTAGCATTATGGTTGTTACTTCTGACTCCCCCTTTTCTGTGTTATTTCACAATCATCATACCAAAGGCACCTTAATAAAACACAAAATTTAAGAATGTAAAATTCTTCAAATCAAGTACACTAAAGCAGAAACAAACTCGGGGAATTTATGTAAGAGGAATCTAACATGTAGTGGGTGAGCTGTGTGTCACATGCTCTATGTGTTATTTCATGCAATTCTCACAACTCTGTAAGACAGATACTGTTTCCATTTTATACATGAGTATACCAGATCTAAGATACTGAGAAACTTGATGCTTTTTCTAATATATAATATTAGTGATTGTTATATATTTCAGAATAACAATTCGATTAACTCTTTATGTTATGAATTTGTAGCAAAAACAGTGATATAATCAAGATCAGATGATATTAAGCAAATTATGTGTTCTTCTATATTTCAGAAGGGGGTAAATAAGACTATCTTGAGGATAAGAACTAATTTTTACAAATAATACTTTGAACTCTTAAAAAAAAAGCCACTAACAAAACTAACAATACACATCTAGCCAATATTAAACACATATGTGAACAGCTCTGATATTGATTTTCTAAACATTATTATAAAAACCAAACACATTTCTCCAAATAGTTTACAAGTACCCTGATATTAGGAAGCTTTTTTTCGAAGGAAATAACAGGGGAAAAAATACTCTGCATTTTCCATACAATTCTCTCAAAAAGAGCTCAGTTCTGCTCTTTCTAAAATTATATTTAAATTTAAGTTAAATTAAATTAACATTAAAGGATGATTTAACAAATAATAGCTCTCACCAATATATGCAAGATATACCTGAATTTGTTTCTGTATTTCTTCTGGGACTTTAGTCTGGGTTAGCTTATTTTTGTAGGCACTTTTATAACTCTTGAGCAATTGCCTGTGTTTTTTTATGTTACTCCATGACCACATCCGTGTATACCTTCTTATGTGAACTTCAAGAACAGAATCAATTGCATATTTCCACCTGCAAATCAAATTTTGTTAATGCACATTTGAATATGAAGGTTTAAGAAACAGCAGGAAAATAGCTTTGACGTTTTAGAGCTACACTGTTACTCTTTTTGTTCTTATTAACTGTATTCCTATAAAAGCTCAGAGATAACATTTCTATTCCCCAGTACTTCAATTCTCTGACTTAAATAGATTATGAATGGAACAAACCACTCCAGGAAGAGGATATGCCAAAGCAAAATCATAAAGACACAAAATGACATGTTGTGTGAAATTAACAGTATCCCAATATGGTTGCCACACTGGAGTTCATATCCATTACTGAAGGGCAATAAGATCAAAAAAAAGTTGAAAGTCTTGAATACTGAGTTAAGAATTTGGGAATAATCTACGAGCAGGAGTACAAGAGAATGTGTTTATTAAAAAAAAAGAGTAACGAGGACATAATATAAAAGATATCCCTCTCATGTCTCTAAAAAAGTAAGTGGCTTCATTACATGGCTTTAAAGGTCTCTTAGCTCTGAGAGTCCCTAACTATATGATTACATGGTTCTCATAAAATATTTTTTTTTAAAATTCTAACTTACCATTGTCGACCATTGGTATGAAGTGGTAAATAAGGCTTATATTTCCTGTAAGGAGCATTTCTAACCATATAATCCACTGATTCCAAAAGGTCAATCATACTTAAGTACTATTAAAACAAAAACCAAGTTAACGTTTGTTACATCACACACATGAATAAACACCAAATTCTGTTATATTTTCAGTATAGTGAGACTTCAAACTCTCTGAACAATGAATATCATAGTTGTCTGGTAATTCAATAATATATTTCATCAGATTTAAGACAACGATTATAAGTTGTAAGATAATTTTAAGTTCTACTACAAAAGAAAACAGTACTGCCAATTAAACTGTCATACCACCAATAATAATATACATCCTATTTTCAAATATATTAAAGTGTGAAATAAATGTAAATCTTAGAACCAATGAAATATGGTATCTGTAACTACTAACGTGAAACATGCCGATTCCTAAAACTACATATTTTCCTCTGGACCATCATTTCAAGCAGTGGTTATCTATAAGCTGAATTTCAAATTGCTCCAGAAAATTATCGCGTAACTAAAGCAAGATAAAGCTATTTAACCACCCATCTTAACCACCAATACAACTCTGTGTGTATCTGGTAAACAGCTCAAATGGAGGGAAACACACACACACACACAACTATAGGCAAAATAAAGAAGGGAAGTCCAGCTTCTTCTCCATTTTTTCTTAATGCAAGTCTAACTAAGAGTTACCACACGGCTATTCAGTACTTAACATGCGGATAGTCTGAACTTAAATGTATTTGTAAGTATAAAATAAACCCCAGATTTTGAAGACTTAAGAAAAAAATATAAAATATTGTAACAATTTTTAATTTTGATTACATGTTGAAATGATATTTTGGGTATGTTAAATAAAATGTTATTCATTTTAGTAATTGTTTTCCTCTTTTCTTTATCTTGCTAATGCAGCTACTAGAAAATTTAAAATTACCCATATGACTTGCATTATATTTGTACTGGACTGCACAGGGCTAAAAGCTCAATTAGCTAAATCTCCCATCCTCCTTTCACTTCCAGTTCTCCAGATGTCTTATCCAAACTCCTTAGGTACATAACCAAACTTGAGAAACAAGTGAAGGAAAAGAAGCTTGCCAACATAGCTATTCTAAAAATTAAGTGAACAATATTTAATGTAAGAGTGTCTGCTATTAAAATCTGAGGAAGAAAAAAACTATTAAAACCCTCCATCAAGAATTGGGAATTAAATGGGAATCATGTCATTCACTATAATTTGGTAAGATTCTCCACCAAGAAGGGAAAAATCAGATAAAATGAAGGAAAACTATTTCTTATATATGGTATTTATTTTCTTTTAAAAATACACATATAATCTATTTTTAGGAGATATATCAAATCTCAACATAACAAACCAAAAGAACCACCAGAGCATTGGAGAAGGAATAATCACGGAGGACAAAAGCCATTGAAATTCAAGGTTAATCAAAGCTATAAATACCCAAATGAATCTTACCTGAGGTTTGGTCAATTCAACGGCAATATTTTGTACTTCTATGTTCCAATCAAGTTTAGGTGTTTTGAGCTCTGTTTCTGCATAAGGATTCATGTAGAGTTTTGCAGAGGCTGATATTGGCTGGAAAACTTATATAACATGGGAAGACGTAAGATATGTTTACATGCCCTTACATATGAGCAACTGTAAATACTTATGAGAACACTGTTACTTTGAAAGTAAAGAAAAATGATCAAAAATATGTAAAAAAATCACTACCAAAAACTATTTAAGCATCTACTTATCTGCGTAACACAAACTGTCAAACTCAATGTAAAAGAGGAAACTGGCGCTTTATGCTTCTAAGTAAGAAATGTACAAAATATAGACAATCTAATCTTGGTTATTCACAGTCTGTGTAAAATTATGTTTCCCTTCCTTGCTACAAGACATTTAATGATTTTAGTATTCATTAAAAATAATAATACGGGGGGGGGATAAATTGGGAGATTGGGACTGACATATACACACTACTATATATAAAACAGATCACTAATAAGAACCTACTGTATAGCACAGGGAACTCTACTCAATACTCT
This sequence comes from Neophocaena asiaeorientalis asiaeorientalis, assembly GCF_003031525.2. Classification (NCBI taxonomy): domain Eukaryota; kingdom Metazoa; phylum Chordata; class Mammalia; order Artiodactyla; family Phocoenidae; genus Neophocaena; species Neophocaena asiaeorientalis. The sequence goes on along the minus strand of NW_020185332.1, from coordinate 4,691,617 downwards.
GTAATGGCCTATATGGAAAAAGAATCTAAAAAAGAGTGGATATCTGTATATGTATAGCTGATTCACTTTGCTGTACACCTAAAACTAACACAACATTGTAAATCAACTACATTCCAATAAAAATTTAAAAAATAATTATAAAGTATTGCCTGACATGGCCCCCCCCAAAAAAATACTAATACAAGGTAGGAAACAAAATTTGATTACTTTCCATATTATTTAATCATAGTCAGAATTTAGGAACAGAATCATGAATGAAATTCATATTACCCAGAAAAAAATTGCTCACTACTTTCTAATTTTCAAAATGATCATTACATATATAATCTTAGACTCAACTAAAGGCAATATTTTTGAAGTTGAGAAGTAGTATGAAAAAGAATATTAGGGAAGATGACAGAGCAAAGTAATGTAATAAATTTTAATTGCAAATAGTATTAAAATCATATAAATTGTGGTATCTTAGAGTAGTTACAATTTGCATAAGACTGTATAAAAATTTTAACTTATTTAGAGGTTATTTATAAATGAAACATGTCTCAGAAAAAAGTTGTAGATTTTTCTGAGTAAGTTCTTTCATGAGTGAAACTAAATGCTCTCACAAACTAACAGTATCCAAAAACTCTGTCATCGTTTAATAGAGAGGTTTGTGAACATAAAGAGAAAGTGCCAGCCAGCTCTCATATAAAGGCAATTAGCTATAAAAGAATAAGAAGAAAACAACAGTGAATGAGAGTAGTATGGAGTATAGAAGAACATTGGCATGAAAGCTGAGAACAAGCATCAAGAGGTACACTAAACAAAAACAAAAGAATAGCATCTTTAGAACAAAACTGAAATGGAGAAAATGAATGGGATAAATACAGAGGCAGCTTTCTTAGAGATCTATTTAAAAATAAGTAAAGGTGAGGCTTCCAAGAGATAGAAAAGCTTACTGAAAAAAGATCTCTGGAGAAATATGAATCAAAACAACAATGAGGTACCCCCTCACACCTGTCAGAATGGATACCATCAAAAAGTCTGCAAATAGCAAATGCTGGAGAGGATGTGAAGAAAGGGGAACCCTTGTGCACTGTCGGTGGGAAATGTAAATTGGTGCAGCCACCATGGAAAACAATATGAAGGTTCCTCAAAAAAACAAAAATAGAACTACCATATGACCCAGCAATTCCACTTTTGGGTATATATCCTGAAAAAAAAAAAACACTAATTTGAAAATATACATGCACCCCAATGTTAACAGCAGCACTATTTACAATAGCCAAGACATGGAAGCAACCCAAGTGCCCATCAACAGATGAATGGATTAAGATGTGGTATATATATACAATGGAATATTACTCAGCCATAAAAAAGAATCAAATACTGCCATTTACAGCAATGTGGATGAACCTAGAGAATATTATGCTTAGTAAAATAAGACAGAGAAAGACAAATATATGATATCACTTATATGTGTAATCTAAAAAATAATACAAATGAATGTATATGCAAAAGAGAAACAACTCACAGATGTAGAAAACAAACTTGTGATTACCAAAGAGGACAGGGAAGGAGAAGGGACAAATTAGGGTTATGGGATTAACAGATACAAACTGCTATACATAAAATAGATAAGCAATAAGGATTTACTGTATAGCACAGGGAATTATACCCACTATCTTATAATAATCCATAATGGAGTATAATCTGTAAAAATACAGAATCGCTATGCTGTACACCTGAAACTAACATAATATTGTAAATCAACTATATTTCATTAAAAAAAAAAATCTCTGGAGTAGTCAGTCTGTCTTAACACTGCAATAGTGACATGCTCAGATCCTGAATATCAAGATCTCAGAGATTTCGTTATTAAACAAAGAAAAGAAAACCTAATTCCTAAAACAAAGTAGACAATAACAAGGTAGGAAGAAAACGTGGAGGTCAAGGGGGTTAACTGTTGGAAGTGAACTACAGCCACAGTGCCCTTCGCACTCTCCAGTGGTGTGTTATAATCTATTTCTAAATACTAAATTATATACCAAATATGCTGTATCATAAAACTAACATAAAAAATTAATACTTTCTCTTTGTCAAAATAACTTTATCAGAAAAAGTAGTTTAAAATAAAGTATTTAATTCCATGCTTCTTATAACATGAAATAAACTTTTACCATTACTTACTGTATTGATGGTTTGGGGGTATATTGTTACTTGTAAGAATTTCACTTTTCAGCTGACCCTAAACAAAAAATTTGAATTATAAGAGAATGAAAAAGAAAATGCATACATATTGAGACACACACACACACACACACACACACACACAAATTTGGTCCTAAATATCTTTATTCCCATCTTCGTAATTATTAGTCCATAAGAAAAACACACTGAGCCCTATTTACAGATATATTTCTTTAGAATATTACTTTAGTAGATAACTTTTATAAATTCTAAATATCTGGAAACAAGATTTTAAGACTGTTCCCCTTTGACTTAAAATGTGTATATGTGTACATACATATATACACATATATATATACATACACACACACACACATTCATGAATTAGAATCTCAAACACTTTCTAGACAAAGGCAAATTAACCTAATGTTACAATATCTTTCTGAGAAATAAAAGATAGAATCTTGGAATTAATTCAATTCAGAAAATTCAACTGTTCTTCTCTAAGTAAATAAACATGACTAAGACGGCTTAGCACGCTTAGTTTTGAAGCAATCGTGCACTATTCAAGAGTGCATCATCACAAATGCTTAAAACATTTGCTAAGAACATGTTTTTTAGATCTGAAAGGTATCACCTTTCTTTACAATACTCTTCAAGTAATCATTCTCATAGGAAACTCCACAATGCAACCAGCATGCCATCAAAATGAGAGTGTAAAAAACCATAAACACAGTTTTAATGTGATAGTATAGGTTCTCATCTCACTGTCAAGCAAATGATTTCACAAAGATCTTCAAAATCAAAAGTGCTTTTTTTTAAAGATAGAGTGATTCCAAAAACTGTGTTGCACACTTCTGACTTAGTTACATACAACTTAAACAAAAGACTGATATCCTGTCCTCATTAAAGACCACTATGTAAAACAAATCTAGGGAGTGTGGTTAGCTCTTCAAGGTACGAACTGTAATTACCAAGATGTGTTCCCTTGACTCCGGGTAAGACATGATGCAGTTAACATTCCAGTAGGCACTGAGACTATCAAGCCGTATAAGCTATAGAAGAAAATGGAAAAGGTCAGGTAACTAACACACTGAAATTATGAATCAATATTAAGAGATTATTCTCATGTTCACTACCCCAAAATTCTCCAGTTGCCACTTTGAACTTTTAAAGGAAAGGAGATATTGCAAAAACGGGGGAAAATATATGTATGTTATACAGAGACTTTATTATTAATCTAGCATTTGCTAAATTGTGCTTCCAGGAACACTATTCCCAAGGAGATTCATTCATTCAGTGATCAAATATTTATTGAGAATTTAGTATTTAACAGACTGTAAATATTTCACTGAATAAGAAATACATGATTCAGGACTTCCCTGGTGGCGCAGTGGTTAAGAATCTGCCTGCCAATGCAGGGGACATGGGTTCAAGCCCTGCTCCAGGAAGATCCCACATGTTGTGGAGCAACTAAGCCTGTGTGCCACAACTGCTGAGCCTGCGCTGTAGAGCCCGTGTGCCACATCTACTGAAGCCTGCGCGCCTACAGCCTGTGCTCTGCAACGAGAGACGCCACTGCAATGAGAAGCCCGTGCACCCCAAGGAAGAGTAGCCCCCGCTTGCTGCAACTAGAGAAAGCCCACGCGTAGCAACAAAGACCCAACGCAGCCAAAAATAAATAAATTTATTTAAAAAAAAAAAAAAGAAAGAAAGACATGATTCCTCCAGTGGTTACAAATGGCTGTTTCAAGGGAGGGGTGAGGGGAAAGGATTCTATGATGAACAAAGGTGGGGAAAGCTACATACTAAATATTCTTCTTAAAGATTCACAATGTTTATTAGCATATTTAAAGTACTGTGAAGTCCTGGAGTTTAAAACAAAATAAAATGTACCTGTTTCTACTTTAGTCAGTAATCTTACTTGACCAGAGAATATTTTTTCAACAAATCTGATAGTATCTTAATTACCTAATGCTCCATGAAGTACAAGTTGGGAAACATTAATTTTATTCAGTTTCTTTATATTCTAGGTGAAGAATCTAAACCTCAGAATAGGTAAGTTATTACAGAAGGTTGTCACACAGTAAGTAGCAGAGCCAAAACTGGACCCAAAACTTTTAACCCACATTCCAATGGTATATTATGCTCCATGAATACAATTTGGGAAACATTAATTTTATCCGGTTTCTTTATATTCTAGGTGAATAATCTAAACCTCAGAATAGGTTAAGTGATTACAGAAGGTCACATAGTAAGTAGCAGAGCCAAAACTGGACCTAAAACTTTTAACTCATATTCCAATGGCATATTCTGCTCCATCAAGGTTTCTTGAAGAAAATACATTAAGTGTTTGTACTTAGGAAAATAACTGGATTAAAAAGTCTAGTCTAATACCTTGTATATAATTTTTTCTGCTTCATTTAATATGCACGGAGTCCAGTATTCATTTGCAGTCTAAAAGAAAAAAAAAGAGTTACTTTGAAATGAAGTATATGTATCAACAAAACAGTGCTCTAATAACCGTAACAAAATAACTTGAGAATAAAAAGACATTTAGCTAATGATGGCTAATGTTAGTTACCTGTTTCTTTACATATTTATATTACAAAATCAAAGGAACAGTGAAAATGGAATTGAGGAGGTTCTAATTTAACTGAGTTCATTCATTCAGAAAATAATTACTGAGCTACTCTGTGTCTGTGTGTGGAAGGAACTGGGTATGAATAAAAACAGAGAGCCAGCCTATAAACTATTGAAGAAGGTCCACATTCTTGTAAAAATTAAATAAATAAATAATTATTACGAAGTAGGAAGAAAACCAGGAGAATATGGAAATCACAGCATGACCATGTTTCTACAAAGTCAGCAATGCCAAAAGCTGCTGTGAGATAAACTAAAATAAACTTACTTAAGTGGCCAGGGCATTACCGATGAACTTGCTAAGAGCAGTTTCAGTGGAGCAGTAGAATAAGAGTATAGTGCGTAGGGAGTCATTAGGAGGTGGGGAAATAAAGATAGCAAAGGTAGAGAATTTTCTCACAAACTTAGAAAGAAGAGAAGAAGGCAATAGTTAAATGGGGCCTGGGTGCAGTGGGAGAAGGTTAAGGAGAGGCTTTTTAATTTTAATATAAAAGAGACGCTTGAATGTATTTAAATGCTCAGAAGAAGGAGGTAGGGAAGGGAGAAGAGGGAAGAAGGGTTGAAGATTTAGGAAAGAGAAGGAAATTGACAGAAATAAGGAAGAAAAGGCAAAAGGCAGGAGGGGGTGAGAGAAAAGGGGGAAAAAGGCTCCTAAGGACATGGGGGATGACGGGATCCAGATCAGAGGTGGGAAGATTATCTTAGATATAAAATTTAGTTTGTAAGTGGAAAGATGGAAAGAAGGAATGGCATAGATACAGAAAGAGTTAAGTTTGCTATTATTGTTGTTATAATAGTCAATGTAGTAGTTGAAGCAGAAACTGAACCAGACAATGTACCAAATGCTTTACACAAACTATCTAATTTAATCATCACAAAAACACTAAAATATAGGTACTATTGTATCAATGAATGAAGGCTGGATAGAAGGAAACCAACATGATAACCAGTTCAGTAATGTGTCACAGGTGCTTTGATAAAATATAATGGGGAACATAAAAGAAGGAATGGTAACTTCTAAAAGTGAAGTAAAAAAAAAAAGAATGAGAAAGATGGTAGTATCGGAAGGAACTATTAAAACCTGAATAGAATCACCAGGCAGATTAAGGGAAAAGAATAACGCAGGCAAAGAAAACCAATATGAACAATCTGAGCAAAGATACAGAGGATCAAACAACAGCACACACTAAGGAAACTACACACCATCCTTAGAATGCCTGTTATCAGTCAATGGGAACTGTGTGACTATTTTGTATTTTTCATTTGGTCTTTTAGAATCTCAACATTAAACAGTGAGTTCACTTATGACTAATACTGCTGGTCTCGTTTTTCTGGAACAATTATCTCTCTGCCTTTCAGAACACAGATTCTGGTTTCTTTAGAAGTGTTATAGTATTATTTCTTTTTTATTGAAAGCTACTTCAAATTCATTTTGGAAACAAGCAGAGGATAAACAGTGTATTAAACACTAGCTTCCTTGACTCCCTTTCCTTTGTTTCTCCAGTACCTTTTCTTTCATTTTTCTGCTTTGATCTTCAACTGATGTATACCTCTACTTCTCTGCATGCATGTATCTTCTTAAGGCCTCCATGTAACAATGTCCTTTTTCTGTTTAATAGTCTACTTCTCTTTTTTTTAGTTCGTCTTCTTTCCCTGCTAAGGCCCTCTTCATATAACTAATCAAAAGGCAAAAATGTACCCAGTATGATCTACTGCTCACTGTCCTTAACTTTAAAATATGTTTCCTACCACTTAGTTGTCCATAATAGTAAAAAAATGTCCAACCTGGATATACACACTCTATATCCTTAAAGACCTTTAAGAGGAAAACCAAACTGCATTATAAAATACTTAATCAAAATAAATTAGCTTATGTACATTTCAATATAATAAACAGATACAATGTATAAACTATTTGGAAATTATACTATGGACAATAACATGACTCTATAGAAATCTATCTTCCCCTAATTTACTAAAGATTTAAGATACAGCTTTTAATACTTTCAAAACACTTGTTCTTGATATTTTGAAATCTGTTAAATTCAGAGGTAAACCAAAATAATTACAGACTATAATAAAAGTATCACTAAAAGTTGTAAATTCCTAGAAAAGCTGTAGAAAGATTACACGTAAAAATAAAACAGCTATTTGTAGTAACAGCTGATTTTAGGAAATTCACCCTGTGACTTGAGAATAATATTTCACAGGTTCCACAGAAATTTTAAATAAGGTCACTTTACCAATAGACTGAGTTCTCCCAGTGTGACACCAAATGAAAGAGGCCGCTTTGGATCTGTTACCTATCAAAGAAAAAAAGGTGACATTAAAATATACTGATAGTGAGGGTAAATCCATTCTCCACTCTACAATAGGCAACATAGGACAATGAGTTTAAAAGTAACGCAACCAAATGGATTTGTGTAAAAGAAAGGGAAGGAAGACAGTAACATGGCTGGGATTTTCCATATTTTGTAGGCATGACACTAACATGATACTTTCCTAGTGGAACTATTTTCTTACTAGAAGTGAGAAGATTCACTCACTAGGACTAAACAGACTCTTGTCTACATAGTTTAAAAGAGACAGTCTCTTTATGTATATACCATTAAAGATGTTCTCCACAGATAAATAAAACAAGGAGTTGTAGATAAAACCATGCCACTAAATTATTTTTAAAACATTTAAGATTTTCACATTTAGAAATGTGAACTGTCTATTTAAGCCTTTAATTTCCCGGACACTTTAAAAATGGTTTGTTAGAAGATGCTTCAAGATTCTTAACATTTAAGTTCCTCAATCCCTTAACTCAAAATATGCCAATGTTAAACTTCTATTTCTCATCTTCAATACCTAATTATATTTATACACAGTGCTTAAACTGTGCCATGGTGTGTACGATGTCACTGTTTTCGACATCTCAAAGATGTCCAAAAGTCAGTGTTTTTTGGTCATGAAAGAAAATAGGGAAACTAGAGAGAGGAGAAAAATCATGTTCTAAATCATCCACCACAGACTTGAGTTTAGTCACCTAAATGCATGCTCTGGTATAGCTGCAAAGCACAAAGAGCTTTGTGCGCTTTGTTTTTAATATTAGATATATTATGATTTGTGGCAAAATGTATTTCCCTTCATTCCCATATTCATCTTTTTATACCTATGGATATCAAGCTCAAAATAACTTGCAGCTATTTCAGAAGGAACTTTAATAAAACACAACTCCTCAGCTGCTAATGCACTACCCATAAATTATTGCTATCATACAAAGAACATCTTTATAATAATCATACTTTTCCTCCCCCCATTTCTATATTTTTCACTATCCTTCTAGACACAATAATTAAGGTAATCACATTGAAAGAGGCAACAGAAGGAAGATCCCTTTGTGCTTTTAATTTTTCTCCTTTAGGTTATTTTAATATATTTTGTCGCTGACACCAATTTAAATGTAATTGATATTACTTGTCCCACTCCTATGCATCTCTGTATTTCTTCATTAAAGAGAAAGAAATAATGTACCTTTTGAATTGTATTTGCTCAATAAAAAAGCTTAGTTTAAGTTTAAACTGAGATTATCATTCACCAACATGCCATTAGCTTTAAGAATAATTCTTTTACTTCCAAGATGGGGTGAGTCAATTTTATTTTCCTAAGTTTGTTTTAAACAAGGAGATTTATTATTTTGGTTTTTAGACACTATTTGTTAGCAAAATTCAGTCTAATGACTACAGAATAACCAAAACATAAAAGTCAGTGTAAGATAGAGATGGTGTATCTTGAAAAACTACAAGTGTGTCTTACTGAATATTAAGTTACAAAAGGAACTTATCAGGAAAGTAAAATAAATTCTATACATGGCAGTATGACTTTAATTCAATCCAAACTTAAAGCAAACCAAAAACAAAAAAGAAAGCAAACTCATTTTTGGAAAAGATGAAAAAGCATTTCCAATTTGTTAGGTAAATGAAAAAAATCCAAGGCTTCTCATGTATGTTTCAAACTTTAAGACAAAGCAGTGCCTATTAAGTTCAAAATATTTGTTACATTTTAACTAAAATTAATCAGTAAAATAGTTCTTAATCAACTAATGTTAAACTGTTGCTTATAAGTGAAGTGTGGTTTCTAAATATTGCTACATATGTGTGTGAGTAGCTGTGGGTGTTAAAATCCAACATGGTGGAAAGTAAAGTGAATGAGACTAGCAGCCAACTGACCTGGATTTTAGTCCCCTCTCTACCAACTACCATTATAAACGATTACTTCATCACCTCTGGAAACTAATTTTTTGTTATTAATAAAAAAAATTAGTTCCTTAAAGTTATATTAGTCTAAGTCTTTAAACAAAATTCAAAATAAATGATAGAGAAAAATCTAAAAATCTCTTAAATTAGCTTTAGGAAGGAACATATGGAAGTTTTATGATATATGTACACACATTAATGCTGGATGAAAAAAGCCTAACACAAGGAAGGAGATATGGTAGTGTACTAATCAGGAAAAAAAAACTATCTTGGATTCAAAATTGCTATTTATGGGCAAATCAAGAATTAATGTCATAAAATACACACTTAATTACTAACTTAAACCAAGTAAACTAAGTTACTTACATCATCTTCATATTTAATGTGAATGTCTGTGATTTTTACTTGTACATTTTTAATTACTTGAGTTGCCAATTTTTCCAACAATGTATCCTTTTTGGCTTCTTTTGGTTTATCTATAAAAAACAGGAAAATACAAGTTCAAGACTTGAAATTCTCCAACAGAGGGCAGAGAGCAGAAGCAAGAAGAACTACAATTCTGCAGCCTGTGGAAGGAAAACCACATTCACAGAAAGACAGACAAAATGAAAAGGCAAAAGTCTTTGTACCAGATGAAGGAACAAGATAAAACCCAAGAAATGAAGTGGAGATAGGCAACCTTCCAGGACAAGAATTCAGAATAATGATAGTGAAGATGATCCAGGACCTCAGAAAAAGAATAGAGGCAAAGATCGAGAAGATGCAAGAAATGTTTAACAAAGACCTAGAAGAATTAAAGAACTGACACCTAGAAGAGTTAAAGAACAAACAATCAGAGATGAACAATATAATAACTGAAATGAAAAATACACTAGAAGGAATCAACAGCAGAATAACTGAGGCAGAAGAATGGATAAGTGACCTGGAAGACAATGGTGGAATTCACTGCCACAGAAGAGAATAAAGAAAAAAGAATGAAAAGAAATCAAGACAGCCTAAGACATCTCTGGGACAACATTAAACACAATGACATTCACACTATAGGGGTCCCAGAAGAAGAAGAGAGACAGAAAAGACTTGAGAAAATACTTTAAGACATTATAGTCAAAAACTTCCCTAACATAGGAAACGAAATAGCTACCCAAGTCCCGGAAGCACAGAGAGTCCAGGCGGGATAAACCCAAGGAGAAACAAGCTGACACACATAGTAATAAAATTGACAAAAATCAAAGAAAAATTATTGAAAGCCACAAGGGAAAAACGACAAATAACATACAAGGGAACTCTCATAAGGTTAACAGCTGATTTCTCAGCAGAAACTCTACAAGCCAGAAGGGAGTGGCATGATACATTTAAAGTGATGAAAGGGAAGAACCTACCACCCAGATTACTCTACCCAGAAAGGACCTCATTCAGATTCGACAGAGAAATCAAAAGCTTTACAGACAAGCAAAAGCTAAGAGAAATCAGCACCACCACACCAGCTCTACATATAAATATACATGCACCCAACATAGGAGCACTTCAATACATAAGGCAACTGCTAACAGCTATAAAAGAGGAAATCAACAGTAACATAGTAATAGTGGGGGACTTTAACACCTCACTTACACCAATGGACAGATCATCCAGACAGAAAATTAACCAGGAAACACAAGCTTTAAATGACACAATTGACCAGAGAGGATTACTTAATATTTATAGGACATTCCATCCAAAAACAGCAGATTACACTTTCTTCTCAAGTGCACAAGGAACATTCTCCCAGATAGCAATCTTGAGGAAAAAAAATGGAGCTGGAGGACTGAGACTCCCTGACTTCAGACTATACTACAAAGCTACAGTAATCAAGACAATATGGTACTGGCACAAAAACAGAAATATAGATCCATGGAACAGGAGAGAAAGCCCAGAGATAATCCCACACACCTATGGTCAACTAATCTATGACAAAGGAGGCAAGGATATACAATGGAGAAAAGACAGTCTCTTCAATAAGTGGTGCTGGGAAAACTGGACAGCTACAGGTAATAGAATGAAATTAGAACACTCCATAACACCATACACAAAGTGAACTCAAAATGGATTACAGACCTAAATGTAAGACCGGACACTATAAAACCCTTAGAGGAAAACATAGGAAGAACACTCTTTGACATAAATCACAGCAAGATCCTTTTTAATCCACCTCCTAGAGTAATGGAAATAATAACAAAAATAAACAAATGGGACCTAGTGAAACTTAAAAGCTTTTGCAAAGCAAAGCAAACTACAAACAAGACGAAAAGACAAACCTCAGAATGGGAGAAAATGTTTGCAAACAAATCAACAGACAAACGATTAATCTCCAAAATATATAAACTGCTCAAGCAGCTCAATATTAAAAAAACAAACCAAATCAAAAAATGGTCAGAAGGGCTTCCCTGGTGGCGCAGTGGTTGACAGTCCGCCTGCCGATGCAGCGTTCACGGGTTCGTGCCCCGGTTTGAGAAGATCCCACATGCCGCGGAGCAGCTAGGCCTGTGACCCATGGCTGCTGAGCCTGCACGTCCGGAGCCTGTGCTCCGCAACGGAAGAGGCCACAACAGTGAGAGGCGTGCGTATCGCAAAAACAAAACAAAACAAAAAGTGGTCAGAAGACCAATCAAAAAATGGACAGAAGACCTAAATAGACATTTCTCCAAAGAAGACATACAGATGGCCAAGAAGCACAAGAAAAGCTGCTCAACATCACTAATTATTACAGAAATGCAAATCAAAACTACAGTGAGGTATCACCTCACACCAGTTACAACAGGCAACATCAGAAAATCTACAAACAACAAATGCTGGAGAGGGTGTGGAGAAAAGGGAACCCTCTTGCACTGCTGGTAGGAATGTAAATTGATACAGCCACTATGGAGAACAACAGTATGGAGGTTCCTTTAAAAACTAAAAATAGAATTACCATATGACCCAGCAATTCCACTACTGGGCATATACCCAGAGAAAACCATAATTCAAAAAGACACATGCACCCCAATGTTCACTGCAGTACTATTTACAATAGCCAGGTCATGGAAGCAACCTAAATGCCCATCGACAGAGGAATGGATAAAGAAGATGTGGTACATATATATGAGGGAATATTACTCAGCCATAAAAAGGAACAAAAGTGGGTCATTTACAGAGACATGGATGGATTTAGAGATTGTCATACAGAGTAAGTCAGAAAGAGAAAAACAAATATCATATATTAATGCATATATGTGGAACCTAGAAAAATGGTACAGATAAACCGGTCTGCAGGGCAGAAATAGAGACACACGTGTAGAGAACAAACGTATGGACACCAAGGCGGGGAAGTGGCGGGGGGGGTGGTGGTGTGACAAATTGGGAGATTGGGATTGACATATATACACTAATCTGTATAAAACAGATAACTAATAAGAACCTGCTGTATAAAAAATAAATAAAATAAGATTCAAAAAAAAAGAGTTGAAATTCTCACATAGTTCATAATCAATGACCAAACGATAGCTAAGGCACTACTCAATGGAAATTACAACCTATTCCAGTGTCCTTCTTTTATTTTAGATTTTAGATTTTAATATGCATTTCCAAATTAAAACTTATTTTTGAAGTTACATCGTAATCTAACATTCATTTGACCTTTGAAGACAGAAATTAAGTGGCAATGTGTATAAATAACACATGGCATAAAAACTACTTTTACCTACCTTTTGAGCGATCAAGACCTTTAAAAGGTTTCTTAAAATGTTTTTTGTGCTTTTTACGTTTACGTCCTTCTCAGTGGAAGCATTTTAGTGAGAAAAGGATAAAATTCAAGTTAGCAGACGAGAGGACAGAAAAGAAAACAAGAGACTTCTTCCTGACAGCAAATTTTGGTACAACTCACCTTACTTTATTCTAAACTGATCTGTTATTTCAATACAAGCAGAAATTCACAAACCTTCTTTAGTCTAGAATAACCTTTAATCTAGAAAATAACTTGGTAGGTGCAATTATACAAAAATTGTGTAAAATAGCCATACAGAATGCCCTTTATAATATTTATGACTGCTTACAGTATGAAGTTTAATGTTTCATTTCAGCATTACCAAAATATTGGAAATGTAATAATGACAGGATAAAAAGACTTTCAGAGAAAGGTTTTGATAAGTGTGTGGTAGGAACACAGGAACACAAATGAAATGAATGGGTAGGCTGCCGACAGATGACTTCCTCTGGATGATACACCTCACAAGCAGAATACTTTAATAACTTGAGGACATAAAGAATACAAAAAGGGCAAAAAAAGTACATGGACTTGTACACTGAAATTAGCTTAATAATTCCTTTAACACCTCATCCACTTTTATTTGGCACTGCCTCACTTCATGGCATTAACCCAAACCTATCTTACCCAACTTACAAATCGTTACATTCAACTGCCTATTACACATCAACTCCAGTCCACGCTCTTGGGGCAGCCTCTGTATGGTCTCCCCTGCCTCCAGTCTCCACTGTTACCTCCAACCTAACATCCTTCTATACCGCCACCAGACTTGCATCTTCTAAAATACTATTCAGGCCTGTTAATTCCCTGCTCAAAATTCTTTTAAAGGCTCTCTGCAGCCTGCCAGATAAAATGAGAAAGTGTTTGCATGACACAAAGGTCCTTTCATGATCCGACCCCTATCACCCTGTCCTGTTCTATCTCCTGCCACTCATCCTTGCACTGGATACTTCAGGAATACTACTTACACTTTCCAAAACAAACCGTAACTTTCTAATGCCTAATGCCTCATGCCTCTACATGTTTCATTCCCTGAACTTGCTTTCCTCTCCCTGAAGTTCTTTACCAGGCAAATTCCTAGGAGGCTTCCAAATCTCAGGTCCAGCACTACAGCCTGTGTGAAGCCTTCTTTGACTCTTCCAAGCATCTCCAAGGCCATCTACCCCTGCACCTTATATAGACTTCCATTAAGCATTGATTACACTGTATTTGAAGTGTTTGCACAACTGTCTTGTTACCAGGCAGGAGTGTTCATTAGGACAGGAATTATCCTAACATCTAGGCACAAAGCACATGATACGTATCTGTTCAAATGAATCAAAAAAATCCACATCTGAACATTATAATAAAAATATAAGCTCAGTTAATGTTACATATATTTGAGAGAATATACATGATATTTAGCTTAAAATTTTAAATTCGTTCTTCCTTGATATTTTAAAGCAAATGGTCCTGTCACTACAAAAAACAAAGAATCAAATCCTGGATTTTAAGAATAAAACCCTAAGTTTCAAGAAGAAAATATTTAATAAACGTATAACAAAATCTGGACTTTGCTATTACCAGTAGTTCTTGTCACAGTGATGTTCCCTAAGTCTTTTTCATTTATAAATTAAACATTCAGAAAAAGACTAAGTTCTCAACGAAATACCATTTGAAAAGAAACAGCTAAGAAAGCCAGAGTAACCCTGAAAACCATCCCACTTAAGTAGAAAGCTTTCGGAGACAGGAGTTCAGCTGCCTGGGTTTAGAATCTACCATAACTCACTCTTCTCACCTGACCTATTATCTTTCTGGTTTCACATTTGTTCTAGCACCTTGTTCTGTCTTTGATCTCAGTGTTAGATGCACCACATTTAAACATCTTCAAATAGTTGCAAAATCTAATCTGAGTACTACATATTTCTTTAGAGAGAGTTTCTGTTTAATCAGATGGACAATAAATTCATGATCCCCAGTCACCGTCTAAAGCCGTTCTCAAATGTTTTGGTCTCAGGGTTCCTTTAACACACTTACAATTTAATAGCTTTTCATTAGTGTGGGTTACAGCTATTGATATTTACCATATTGGAAATCAACACTGAAAATCTTTTTAATATTAACTCATTAAAAAACCCATTATGTGATAGTACAGTTAACATGTATTTATGAAAAATAACTATATTTTCCAAACAAAAAGTTGTAGTGAGAAGGGTGGCATGGTTTTACAATCTTACAAATGTCTTTAATGTCTGGCTTAGTAGAAGACTGCTGGATTCAAATATCTGCTTCTGCCTTTGCTCTTTTGGTATATGTTGTTTAGATTGAAGTATGTGAAGAAAATCTGACCTAACTACAGATATGTAATACGAAAAGGAAGGAACATCTTCACGGTCTTTTCATGCAATTATGGATACTACACCAAACTCAACTAGTGATAGCTTCTTAAAGTTGCACCTTGGAAACTGAAACTCTATCAGTGTATCTTTCGTCTGAATTAAAATCAGTCTACCTTGCTCTTTTATACATTCATAATTTTTTACCACGCACTGATAATATGGAAATATTGCTTCACTGAATTATGCAGATCTTACAAACACTGAGTCACTTTATTATTTAATATCAAAAATCACATTGTTAACACCACCACAACTCTCATCAGAAAAGTCTTTTAAGTATGGGAAGCCATCAAGCTCAAAGTGGCAAATACAAATTCCCCAAAATTCTAATTTTTGTTCAGAAACTCAAATCTTTTTGCTGGCAACAAACACTGTCAGTTGTTTTTTCTTAAAGTTGTATTGTTGAAATGTCTACCAAACACCCAAATCTGAGTAATAATAGTCTGTCAGCCATTCTTCCAAATAAAATGGCTTTCCAGGAAAAAAGCAACTGGTTTCACTGACAACCCAAACAACTGCACAAGTATTTTTCCTTGAGACAATTATCCTGCTTCAGTCTGCAGAAGTACCTTGTGTATGCTTCCTCTTTTGTCACGAAACTTCAAAGACACATATGCTCAAGAGCTGTAATTTATTAAAATTAAAATTTTTCTACTTCATCAATGATATTCTTAAGTAAAATTGGTGCTTTTTCCATTTTATTTTGTTTTTTACTGTGAGTGATTGGTAAGGAACAATACAATGGCTCCTAATAGTATAGTTTAGTGCCACTGCCTCGATTCGTGCTAAGGCAGTCAGCAATTTTACACAACATTATTTCTGCACCATCAGCACCAATGTCAACATAGTGAAACATCAAATAATGTCTTAGCATTATTATGAAAATAGTTTTGACTTTTTGAAAACCACTGCTCTAGAAGTTTTGGGTTGTTTGTTTGTTTTTTAACGAGGAAGGAATATACACTCAAACTGAAAACAACGAAAGGATTATAAAGTACACACAAAGTCCTGGACAACTAAAGATATCATCAACAAACTTATTCTCATTTCAGAATCATCAAATTCTAGGCCTAGTTTTTTTATCCAGGCTAATATACCTTTTTGGAATAAAAGGAAACTCTGAATCAATGAGGTTTTACTTTATAGTGACCTCTGTCTGTTTTGTTTTGTTTTCAGCAATGCTGCCCAATGATTTTGTTACAAGTTTGAATGGGCCAGTGGAATTCATTTGTATCCTGGAGGCAGGTTGCTCCTAGTAGGATCAGAAAACACTGCCCCTGGCAGACTACAGAAAGCTGGTTCAATTACAACCTACAAAACTGGACAGTGAACCATGAGTATCCCCATGCTATCTTTTATATTAAACAAAGTGACTCAAAGACAAATTAACATAGTCAGCCACACTTACTCAAGGGGCAAATTTGTACAAAGAGAAACTCTTTTCAGGGTAATTTCATTCAATGCTGTGAAAACTGCATGCAACTTATTCTTCCATTTGTCATAATGAACCTAAACATTAAAGAAGTTTCTAGCAGCAAAAGTAATTATATCAGGGCTTCCCTGGTGGCGCAGTTCGAAAAAAAAAAAAAAAAAAAAAAAAGTAATTATATCATAGTGCTTATTATTGTTTACATTTTGAGATAGAGACCCCACATGCCATTTAATCAAAAGAAATTTTAAGTGTGACTGAGCTAATATAACAAATTCCTGAAAAGTTATAGGGAATACAGTTAAATAAATCAAATTACTGTGTAAAATATTAGAAATTATTATTTTAATGCGCTTGGTAAACTTCCTAGGATACAAAAGAATCCTACTGTAAATCCTAAAGCAGTGAGCCTTCAAATTTGCCTTTTGTGAGGCTGTCCAGGACAGTACTCTACAGGTGCCTCCAAAGCTACTACAGAGGTGAAGCACATCAGGGAGGACATGAGAAGAAAGTCACAGAAACATCTCTTATCAAGGTTCTAAATAAAGTCTCACTCAAAAAATAAAAGTTTCCAATTTATTGCTTTTTACAAAGTCTGAAAACCACTGCTATAGGAGAGGAATTGCTTAATTGAGAAACTACTATTCTACAGAACTAAAGTCAAAAAGGCAGTCCAGATCTGAAAGTTATCTATAGATCAAACTGTAAGCTTCATAAGGGCAGTGGATTGTGTCTGTTTCACCTCATGAATATTCAGCATCCAGCATAGTGCTTGCTACTAGAAGACATTAAGTATTTAGTGAATGAATAAAATGCTGAAGGTAGAGAAAAGGAAATGATGGTAAAGGGGAAAAACATGAATTACATTTCCATATTTTCTAAAAGGATGACACGTCATATGAACTCCATTAAAAGCACAAGCATGGATAAGAATATAATTTTGTATGTAGCTGAATATAATTAACCATGCATACCCACCAGGCTTGATGTCCTTGTAAACAAAGTTTTCCAAGCCATATATGAACTCCCCTGAATGTGCGCCTGCATCCGCATGGCAGCGATAACCAAAATGCAAAGCGTTTAAAAGACACCTTTAATTTTACACATAAAATATGTCTAAACTTAGTTCAAAGAATTAGAAATCATGTAACAGAACAAGTAAAATCCAGTGACACCAAAACAACTTACTTCTAAGGAAATATTTTCAGTGACACCATTTTCATTCTTTCAACATATAAACTTTGTTTTCATAACATTAAAACAAAAATTCTTAATAATTAAAATTATAATAATAATTTCAAATTAAGCAAAACAGACAAATATCAATTATGGCTAATGTCTCATTGATTTGCCAAATTTTCAAAGAAAGCAAAAATCTGCTGTTTTGGTTCCCTTTTTCCCCACCATTTTGCCCATTTTCAGAATGAAATATTGCTGTGATATTTATGCTAATTTTAGAGTCAGCTGAAATGAATTCATCTTACTTTAGTGTATGTTCCCTTTCAGACACATTGTCTGAATCCCTTCTATCCATTCTTGTCAGTGATGGCTAGGTAGCACCATCTTCCATTTCCCTCCTCAAATCCAGCCTAAACACCACTACAAGCTTACCTTCCTAAAACACAGCTGTGATCACATCACTCTCCGGATTTTTTTTTAAAAAGTAAAACTTACTTTCTCACTGACTACCAATTAAAGTCCATTATAAACCAGAGTCAAGAGCCAGACTGAGTTCAAATTCTAGCTCTGTCATTTTCTAGCAGCATAACCTAGAACAAGTTATTTAACTTCCAGCTTTCTCAACTATATAATGGGAACAATAAAAGCCTTTATATCATAGAATTATGACAATTAAATGAGTAAGCTGACATAAAGCATTTTGAAGAGTGACCCGCAAATAGTAAATTCTCAATAATTATCGTCATCACCATCATGGCATTCAAATCTCTTAAAACTGACCTAAACTTAGCTTTCCAACTCACGTCCGGCTGTGCTATCAAACTTCCAAATTCTTAGCTGCTCCCCATACATGCTCTACATTTTTTCTTTTCACTGTCCCCTTTACCATCACTGTCCCCTTTACCTAGAATGCCCTCTCTCCTTTCTGCATACTCATCCTTTAGACTCAGCTGAAATATATACCATCACAGTGTCCACCCTGATCTCTGGCTGAACGTAATATGCCCATTATGAACTCCCGTAACACTCTTATCTATACCTCTTTGGTAAGACTCAACACTCTCTCTTATTTATCACTATACATGAAGTCTTTCAACAGTAGGCTCCAGGAATTTTCTAATTTTTGTGTTTCCAACAATCTGTTGAACAGAATAGCATCAGACTTCTCAAAAGTACCTGGAAGTTAGAAGATGTTGCCTTCAAAATTCTAATTTTAAACCCAGCATTCCATCCCCAGCCAAATCAAACAAGTATGGAAGTAAATTACAAATCTTTCAGACTTGAAAGGATTTTTAAAATTATATCCAGTGTATCCTTTCTTAAAAGCTATTAGAAATGTTCTAGCAAAACAAAGGAACAAACTAAAAAAGAACAAAAGGCAAGGGACCCAATGAATTAAAACAGAAGAGCAGCAAAGACCAGTTCCAGGATGACAATTATGCAGCAGAACTAAAAAAACAACCAGTTCAGAGAAAGATCTCCAAGAGGGACAGGGGGACAAGGAGAGGACCAACGAATGGGTTTGGCCAATTGGAAAATAACACTGATAGTCATATGATAAATAGATTTCATGTAGTACACAAAAAGAATTGAAGATAAATTTACAAAGAAGACCAGGCAAATAGGAAAGAAGCATTTACAAATTCAAGAAAAACAAAAGGCTACATAGCAAAGTAAATATAATCACAGTACATTATTTGACCTATGCAGTGAATAATAATTATATTGTCATAGTAATGTAAAATTTGACTCGTAATTGGACAAAAATTATGAAAGAACCATATTGTGAGAAGATAGAAAGGGGAATTTAGGGTGAAAAAATTGTAGGAGAGGTGAACTCCTTAACTACTATAACAGGAAATCCATGATAGTGCCTTACATTAATACATTAGACAACAAAGAAAGTTAATATTTCTAAAATAGATGGTTCCCTCTAAGGAGTGGGTCTAGAGGGTAGAGAATGGTGGAATACGAAACTGACATTTTTCATCGTAAGTCTTTTTGGAAAAACTATTTGATTTTAGAGTTAATGTTAACTCTAAAATTTTAGAGTTTTTGATAAAATTAACATTTTAAAATACAGAATCTATATAGTGTTTAAAAATCTTTTGGCCTCACTAGGAATTTAATATTTCCCTTTACTTTACAATAGCCTTTCCAGGAAAATAAACTCACTACAATGAAATAAAAGAAGAAAAATATCAAGAAAGTTTATTTTTACAGTTAAGGAAGCTCTCTAGAAATGAATTTATAGTTATATTTCAATTTTCTTTTTTTCCCACATAATAGTGGGCAGTACTTTAACAAATGAAACAAATTAAGTAAAAATAATTTTTTAAAGCAGATCAGCCTGAGGACTCTATTTTCATTTTTATCATCTGGTGCTTATAATTGAATCACTTCCTCTCCTTACCTCCTAGTCTCTATACATACACGATAGTGCTTTTAAAACCAATAAATAAGTGGAAAAATAATAAGTATGAAAAATAAAGTATGGTAATCAAGTCAAAACTATTAATTAATAATGGTGAAATAGAAAGCACCTGAAGCCCAGGGTTGTCTTATCATTCGTACGAATAACATTACATGAACGTAGGATCCATATTCACACAAACTAGAAAAAATACTTATATGCAGTCAAGATAATTAAATGTATTTCTTGACAATTAAAGGAAAAAAACCTCTATCAACATATTTCCCAATTCCTGAATTCATCTTTTATACTCAAAACATTTTTCTGACAAATCTAATGTAATAATGTTAAAACTGAGTTTCACTTTCTGAATTTTAGTTCTACCCAAAAAAACCTAAATTTTATCATCCAAGAAGCTACAATGTAATGATTATATATTATATAAGCCTAACAACCCTATTTACACAAGCTTAATAGTACAGATGTTCATCCCCTATATATTTATCAAATCATCCTTAATAGCCTCTCTGCCAGACACAAACATGTAAGTTTCCTAAGTACTGAAAACCCAGGAGTCAAAATTTCATAGGCACTTAATACAAAATGTATAGCAGGTTATCATTTTGCTGACTGTCAACTACTAAAACAGGAGAGAGTATATACCATGCTTTTTCTTATAGTTCACTGGAAACACTAAAATATTTTTTAAGCAATCACAGCTATTTCCATTCCAAATTAAAAAAAATAATGAGTTTGGGGTTTATTTCTCAAGAGGGAAAATATAACTTAATTATACATATTATAAATTATTATAAGTGTATAACTACATGTTATAGCAATATATCCAAGCATATATAAATACACCTATTGATGACTACATATAATTATATACATTTGTGTTAAGAAAACAGATTTAATCTGAATTGATTCAAGAAAGACATAAAATTTTAGTGCTCTCCAAGCCTTTTTCCTCATTTTTATAAAACTACTTCTAATTAACCAAAATTGAATAAAAAGAAATACTCACACTGAACTGTCATAAAACAAAACCACTACCACCTTGCTTTATCTGGTACATAAAAGTACTAGAAATGAAGAAAACTGTTTTCATGGAAATATAGATCTTTACGTTTCAGCAGAAACATAAGATATAGTTAAATATGAAAAGCGAAAGGAAAAAACATGTTTAGGCTTTTAAAAAATTCTACCATTAAGACAGCCTCTGTATTTTAAGTATTTTAGTACTTTTTTGTAAAAGAATAATTCTGAGTAAGATAAAAACACTTGTGGCAAAAAGAATTAGAATCATTAATAAAGAATTTTAATCAGCAAGCTATTTTTAAGAGAGATTTCTTATTGATTTAAATAAATATCAGCAGCTTAAGCTAGGAAAGATACCTTATTATAATATCTAAACATAATTTTTGTCATTTCTAACTCAACATTTGCCATACCTTTTAAGAGAGACCAAAGAAAAATGCCTTAGCATTTCTAGTACCATATTCTTTCATCACAGAAATATATAAACATGCTACCGAATGACACAAAAATGATGTAAAATGCTATAACTCTCACACCCCAATCTGCAATTGGGGTATGATTTGACTTGAAAGAGAAAACCAAACTTGGAAAGGCTTGGAAAACTCCTTCAACTCACCATCCTACAGACTACGCTTTTTCATCCTATCCTCATTGTTGCTCCATAAAGCAAATTAAAATACTCACCAGATTTATTTTTAGATAAAAACAAAACATTGAAACTTGAGACAAGATGTTAAAATGCTGAAATCTGAAAAATCAAGTTTTTAAAACGATCATGTATAATATAAAGAGAAAGCTAGGAAAAGAATTACAGCACCATTTCCTCTAAACATTATTTCACTATATTAATATACCAAACCTTATTATCTTTCAACAACACGTGTGAAAATGCAGACAAAGAAACCATTAACCTTTGGGAAAAACAAACAGGCTTGCAAGAACTCAAAGAATTTGGGAAGTCTCCATTAAGTAGCACAGTAGAAATGACTGGTAAGAAAAGTAAGAAAATTTAACTGGCAGTGAGATAAAATAATCACAAAGGCAGTGATTCCCAAGTGTGTGTCATTAAAATCTTTACACTCAATATTGTGAGATATGATTTTAAAAGAAAATTCTTTCTTTGGAACTACAACTTATGAAGGCCTATGAAAGAACCCTCTTTACAGAGCATTAAATAGATCTAAAATATAGGTATATGTACATTTATCTAAAACATAAACTTATTGTACCTTTCTCTGCTGCTTTTTGAAGGGCTTCTTCAATTCGGGATAACTCTTTCTGTTTAATATCTTGCAAGGATTTTTCTTCCTTTTCAGCATCATATTTAATACCTAAAAATGTATAGTTAATTCACACATCAAGAAAGGCAATTAATAAATAAATAAGAAAAGTTCAGGCTCATTATAATATTGTATTGTGTAATAAGTAATTTTTTGTAAGTCAAAAAACATTTATATTCTTTAGATTGGTTTTACAAAAAGCTTAAACATAAATGATTCCTATTTATTTACAAAGCTTATATCAAAAGGAAAAGGACAGAAGGAAAGGAATTAAAGGGAGAAAGAAGATAGGAAAAAGGATATTTGGGGAAAAGGGTGAGTAGAAAGGTGAAAGGGAGGCACAAAGAAAAAGCTGAAAGTATACCAAAAAATTTCCAGTTATTATATCTGAGTGGTAAAATTTTGAGTAACTACAAGAAACATGTAATATTCAATACCCGCTGGTATCAATGTAAGATTGCTGAAAAGACTTTCAGAAAGTAATTCAAGAACATGTATCAACAATCATAAAACATATATATCCTTTTAATCTAGTAATCTCATTTTTGATCATGTATCCTAAGGAAGTAACACAAAATGAGTAAGATATCTATAAGAAGGAGGAGTTTATAATGTTCACTATAATAGCAAAAAACAGTTGGCAGACCTTAATGGAATATCATATAGCCTTTCAAAATTGTCACTATCACCATGAAAACTGTGAAACATATCAAAAATATATATATTAACCAAAAAAGCCAGATCCATGTTGTATATATGATAAATGCTACAACAAATCAAGCATGTATACAGTAAAGACTGGAAAACAAAACGTAAAAATAAAAATTGTTTCTTTTATGGTTGAGAAAATATAAGTAATTTTCCCCTAAAATACCCAAACTTTTCTTAACATTATATTGTACTCAAACTGGAAAAACATTAATAATGAAACATATCACTTTAAAAAACATCAGTACTTTAAAAATTAAAATACTATAGTTTATAATGAAAAAAATTATCTACTTTACACACATTTTTGAAAGAACATTCACTCAAAATCAGAAGCAACAAAACGGGAAAAAAAATTTTCCAGTCTGTAGATTAACACATTTTTAAAAACTTATTTACTTTTATTCCCAAAAGTAAAAGTCTAATGTATCTCAACTTAATAGGAAGCCTTAGTTGTAGAATAATTATTCGTTGACAATAGAATAAATTTCAAAAATGGTTGAAATTATTCTTTCCAACAATAGCATAAAAATATTTTATATAAAATGTGGCAATATATGTGTATCTGTAAAATGTATGTATTGTATATGTGTACATATATGAATATGATTAGTTTATTTCTATTAGCTTCTTTTTTACTAAACATATTAAGATACTTAACGTAGTTAACAATTTAATTTTACTATGATGCTATATAATTTTACTATGATGTTTACTATAATGCTTATAAACCTAAAATAACATACTTGCCCCAGGGACAACAAGCAGATATAATCCCTCTAGGGTCGCAACAACAGCTTCTCCATAAAGGTTCTTCCAAGGAATCTTCAAAGTTAATTTATCTAAAGGAACATAATTTCAACCTTCTTATTTGGATGCTCAAGAAGATATACATTTCTCACTTTTCATTAAGAGAAAAAGTACACAAAACCCTTCACACATATAGTATGTACATCACTCAGAAAAAAAAGAAAAAAAAACCCAACACAGTTTAAAACATCTTTTCCATATTATATTACCATTAAGGTGACTATTCACATTGTGCTTTATATTTTCAAACTTTTTGATAACTATTAATTCATTTAATATTCCCAAACCGTAAGAAAAATGAGGCAACTATTACTTCAGTTTTGAAAAAAAAGGAAACTCAGTCCCAGACAGGTTAAATTATATGCTTAAGTCCACCCAAGTCATCAATGTAACCAGAACTGATGGTCTGAATATTGTACATGCTGTTCTAGCCACACCTACAACTTCATCTCTACAGCATTAGTATAAAAAAAAAAAATCTGTTCAAGATCTCAGGAATTGAAGCAGCAACACAGAGAAGAGTACCAAAGGAATAGAACTTTGACAGTATGCAAATTGCTACAACTGGAAGAGGCCAACCCTAAAGACAAGGTATACTGTTTTATGGTTACTAGTATTATGAGTTACAGGAGTTCAGACCAGTTATATTCCAAATATCTACTTATAAATCTCATGAAAGGCAGAACGCATCTTCTCTCTTAGAAACAATGGTATTAATATCAGGTCCTGCAGAAATTTACCTACAGAAACTTTCTCACCCATAATAATAGATGAACTATGGCCCTAACTGTCACTAAGCCAAGTTTGGAGTTTTACGGGAAAAAGCTACGCAAAGCAGGAGAGAAGACAAAAAGGACATATTCTCAGCTAAATTTTGAAATGGGCAAAATCTGTCTTTGGTATCTTTCCACATTTATTTCTTTACTCTCTTCCCAATCTTCAGTATGCCCTCTTTCCAGGTCTCCAGGTAGCCAATGTCCCAATCTGCCCTCAACTGTATTAGAACAATTCTATCCAAACCTTTTCTACCCCACAGTTTTCCATGTTCCAAAATTAAATACCTTCTCTCATCACAATTTAAAAAACAATGACCCTACAGTCATTATACTGAGAGCTATAGTTCTCTCAGTGCTGCCGATCAGACTCTTAAGACAAAGAATCTGATTCAACTAAATCATGCTAATATGCGAATGACTAAGCTACTTATACCACCAGAATCATTGGCACTTTTAAATAAAGATGCTGAAAGCTCAAAAAATTGTTAAACAGGATAAGAAGCTGAAGAGGAAATAAAATAATGCAATGCAAAGGGAGGATATCTTGATTCACCTGAATGGCTATGGACGCAAGCCAGTTTTAGCTGGGAATCTCATACCAAGGTTAAAATCTCCAATTATTTCTCCATCTAAATTTTAATTTTTCTCCAGCTTATAAAACTGATGAGTTTCTTAAATGGTTCCCACTTCAGAGGACCTAAAGGTAATGCCTAGAGGTAGTCATTTCTAAGTCTGTTGATTTTATAGTGAGTACCACATATATTTATAATGGATAGTGTTTTATTTGTAGTTATCTCACCAACTCCTAAAAACTGATTTGATTGCCTTCTTGGTGAGCATGAGACTGAAGAAGTGGGAAATGCCCCTTTAATATACCAAAAAGAGATTACCTATTCTCTAAACCTTTTCTTCTCTCCTTTTACCCTAACTCATTATCCTCCCATCCTTAATTATTCTGTATTCCACTGAAATTAAGTTATGTTACTACCTTCCTTTTATAGATCACAAAATTTTTTTAATTTTTAAGTAAAAGGAGTATCCACAAATATGTCTAGCTCTTAGAAAACCAAAACATCCTTGAGCCCACTTAGCCACACTAACTCTACAGGTTAGGTATAATATTTTAGCCTAACAGTAATTTAATAACTAATATAAATGCTCCATAAACCCAAAAACAGGGATAAGTAGAAAGAAAATATGCTTTGCATCCTTACATGTAAAGGGTCTCTCATAATTCAGTGAGCAACCTTGAAGGAAGCCATTAAATTCTTATAATACTTTAAAAGCAAAGAGAAAAAATTCTGAACCATTAGAAAACCTCTTCCAAAATATAAGTCTAGTTGTAATAATATAATGAATAACGTAAAAGTTCTTTAGTCAAATATAACTCATCCAGTACCCCGGAAATGACACTGCAATATTTTGTACTAATTTTAGATCTCTGTAACTTCTTTAAGGACAAAGATATATTTAGCCTTGCTTCTCCCACAGCAATGTATCTCAAAGGGAAAAGAATGAATGAATGGCTATAACTTCACTCAAGGATTTCGATTAAGCATGTAGGGCTACAACAATACTTCTAGCACATTGCTAAACATCACCACCTCACAAAGCACAAGGCTCTGTGTAACAGACGAACAAAAAATCTAACGGGAGCCCTAGGGATACTTTCGATCTAAGGAAAATTTTTTCAAGGAAAATTTAAAAATTTTTATAAAACGAACACATATATATGATATAATGTAGATTCACAGAAGTATTCAAGTAATTACTAAGAGATACTAGAACAGTAAAAGCCTCCTCTGAATACAAAATAATGAATGAAGAAGGAAAGTGATGTGGTGAAGTAGCAGGGTGATGGGGATAGAAGGACGGATGGTGGCATAAGTGAAAATTCTAAAGTAAGGGTAAGTCATGTAGGGTGGTAATTTATATTTCTTAAAAAAGTAAAAACCAAGTAGTATGGACTAGTTGAAAGGACTTGATATATTAAACTTCCTATTAAAAAATTTCTCCAACAAAGATGCATGCTTAGTTATGGCTGATTTTAGTGTAAGAGTTCAGCTGCAAAGGAAGACTTTCTGCTTAGCAAAACATATCCTCTATGCCACACTGCTGCACAATGTATCAAGTGAAATGGCTGAACAAAATATGAGGGAAATAAGCTACACTTAAATTCTCTTTACTAGAGTTTGCAAATTACGCTACTTTGACATATGAAGAAAAATCACACAAAATTTGCATTTCGATTTCGAAAATGAAGATATTTTTGTGTGGCGGAACCAAGCCTGAAAACCATCATTGCAGTTCAAATGTCCTTCCACTTTAGAGGGTAATTTTCTAATCTTTTGTCAAAAACTTTGATGTATGTACTAGGTATAGTATACATTAGGCTGAGAACTCAGAAAGCTCTAATCAACATAAACCAAAAACCTCTCACATTTTTTTCAAGCTATAAATGATGTTTGAGATTAAATAACAGGAACAATAAACTAAAAGGACGAAGAAAAATTCAAATGAAGAGTGAAGTACTTACCAATTTGGCCAGCCCTGACTTTAAAAGGAACATCCAATTCACTCTTCAGAAGAAAGAGAAAAGATTAAAGAACATCTTAAATTATTAAGCTCCCACCCAAATCATCTTTCTATCATAATTTAAATACACAATCATCTCTAAGGAAAAACAAAATAAATTTTCTATATTTGAGTAACTCATAAAGGATATGTTTCTCAGCTGAAAAAAAAAGTTTTTATTAACTTACACTTGACTTTAAAGAAAGAATTCATAAGAGAAGCAAAATTATAAATAAGAACAACAGAAAAAGAGTTTGTAGTTAAAGAAAGTAATTGCATAAACTGGTTAGTTGTTTTAATAAACCAAACCAAGCCAGATGGAAATTCCATGAATTTTTGAAGTAAAAGGTGGACACTGCTTATGTGAAATACTAAAAGGAAGGAAAAGGAAGATTCTTTTCACTTAAATAAGTTGAAAACAATCTTCTTCAAGTAAAATATTCTGTAAATGAATAAACAAATCTTTAAAGGCAGATTCCCAACATATTATCTACCATATTAGCATTTACTTTAGATAAGTTACTAACAGGTACCAATCAATAACGATGAACTTTCACTCATCTAGATTCCAAATCACTAGAAAGTTCAAATAACTTTTTTATTCACAGAGTACTGAACAATAACTGATAATCACAACGTTCGCTTGAGTCTTTAAAATAATTAAAAATTCAACCAGTCAGAATAGCCTTTCTGTTAGGTGTACCTTACATGCTAATACTATGGAAATCTGGCAACTTAAATACATACTTTAGGTAAGAATTAACCAATCAATTAAAATTTAACTGAAAAATAAATAAATAAATAATTAACTAAAAGAATCAATTTACCCACTCATCTGGTTACTCAACTATTCTAAGTGAACAGAAACTGAACACAACACTAACAGATTTTGACAATAAACCTTTTTTTAGACCCAAACAAAAAATCCTCACTGGTAATGAGAGAGCAGCTCTACCCTCCAGGTGTTGGGCAGGGGAAGGGGACAAATAAATTCAATTGTCTTCATATCATACAGGATACCAATGGAAAACTACACACTTCTATAAGTGTGGTCTCACACACATTTTAATCCTCCTGAAATAATTTTTCACACAAAATAAATGTAAAGAACCCATATCAAAGTAAAACCTCACCAAGCTGGATTAACTAGGGAAAGGAGGCTAGTTTGAATTAATGGAGAATATAAATTACAAAATAATTTATTAGATTTAATCATAAGCAAAATTCAAATTAGGCTAACAGAGTACAATCTGTCATCTAAGTATATTAGATACCTATACCCTGCAACCACAATTCTATTTAGACTTATTATCTTCTAAAATATTTTCGTAAGTAGAGTAAAAATAGCCTTTATTCCAATCTCTAGCAAAGGAATCTTAAGTTCTAAAATTTTGGATAAAATTTTTAAAATTATAGCATCCTATATAAAGGGAGGGAAAGAAATTTTAAATATTTTGAGAGTCCACTACTTGCCAGGCTCTACTTTTTATTTTATTCAAGCCACAAAGGTACACAAATATTATACTGTTTTGTATTATTAACTTCATTCTAAAGATGATTAAACTGATGCTCAAAGAAACTGAGAAACTTCCCGCAAGTCACACAGCTGGTCACAGCCAGAGCTACCACTCAAACCCACATCGGCCAGAGTACAAGGTCCATGACCTTTCCACTATGCCAGTAAAAAAATAAACTGTTACTTCTTGAGCTCTACTCCTAGATCTTCAACATCCAAAATTGGCTTCCATGAGACCAGTCATGGGAGAACTTTGTGTATAAGGCTCTCCTTAATTACACAGTAAATTACACTGTAAATTCAACCAGAGGTCAAAGCTAGGATTATAAAACATAATGTAGGTTAATTATAAACCTGACCTATTGATTAAAGAATAAACTCATTCTTAAGACATTTCATAAACTCATATTAAGTCCAAGAAGCTAAAGACAAAGGGGGGTAGGGGTCTTGGAAGATGGGGAGAGTTTTGTTTTTAGCTCAATAGTAAACGACCCAAATTACTGTCTAGAGCTAGATTCCAAAAAAATCTATTTTACCTCTTAACATTACCATAGTATTATAAGGCTGGACTGCCAATATATTTCCAAAAAATACAATTATTTATTAGATACATTGTTAAAATAAAGCCCTTATTTACCTGAAAAACATTTAAAGATAATTCTGAAGAAAACTATTTCATTAAGACAAATGTCTACTACAAAGCTATACAGTCAAATATATAAAAGGGAAAAACATTATTATTTTCCAAGAGATACTATTTCTATCATCAGTAAAAAAATCTTTTTCCTAAATCTTTAATCTCAGATTTTCCTAGAGCAAACAGTTAAAAAAGTAATCCTTCTCTGAGCGACTCAATCACTTCATCCGGCACCTGGTACCAGATACCTAGTAACCAGGGTTCTAAGAGCTTAATGAATTAACTGAGTACTCAACATAGTTATAAAAAAAAAAAACTTACCAGAGCATTTTCTTTTATTTGTAGATTATCTAAAGCCACATTACCTTTAAAAAATAAAAGACAAAAATATGAAGTTAATACACCAAATAGTATACCCTGTCTTAATGCAAAACCAAACACTATGACACTATGCTAAATGCTAAGAAGTGAGCAAAGCAAACTTCAAGAACTTAAGAAGCTACTGGCACAAAAGAGTTGCTACTTATAGATAAGAAGTATTAGTTGTAAATATTTTAGGTTAGCCCAATGCAAAACAAATTACAAAACAGTTAATCAGGCTAACATTTAATGAGAAAGAAGTTGAAACACACCATTGTAAAGCAATTATACTCTAATAAAGATGTTAAAAAAAAAAAGAAGTTGAAGATTTTCAGACTAAAGAACTTTAGAACCAAAGAAAGTATCCATCATTTTTAATGATTAAGCCAAAATCTCAAAAGAAGGAAGTAAAGAGGTGACTATTATAACAGATCAATTATCCTGTAACCCAGGATTCTTTCCTTAATCATGGTGTCAGTGAATATTTTCTACAAGACCACAGTGTTAATCTTTTAAAACTTCAAACATCCTACTTTCCCCGTAATTATTGTTTATGGTTCTAATATTCTTTTATTAGTCCAATTTTTTAAAAGTCTATTCAGACATTAAGTTATAAAAAACTAAAGCCACAATGACACGATTACATGACTCAAATTTTAAACACTGCACTTATATGTTGATACACAATATGTAAGTATTCTTACTTACATAAAAACTTAAGCAAAAGAAAAAGGTTTTCATTTCACTTAAATTCTCTAAAGATTACTAAAACTGAAGTTTCAACACTAAATACAAGTATAAATTATGCAGTTATGCATTTTCTTAATCACTCATGACACATTTATTTTTTAAAACATATTATGCTTCCTATGCACAGATACCTACAAGACTAGATACTAAAATAATCACAGCTGTTATTGCCATAAAGTTCATTTCCTTTGTATAAGCATATTGTAAATTCCTAAGATAAACTTAAAAACTTCAAAAGGAAAGTAAGAGGTAAGAAGCCTCACAAACGTGAAGAAAATACTACAGCATAATAATAGGAAGAAAGCATCTACAATATACTGCAGAAAAATTAAAACCTGAAGTAGGCAGTAACTTCAGAGTCAAAGAGATAGATTAAAAAGTTATATTGGGGCTTCCCTGGTGGCGCAGCGGTTGAGGGTCCACCTGCCGATGCAAGGGACACGGGTTCATGCCCCAGTCCAGGAGGATCCCACGTGCCGTGGAGCAGCTGCGCCCGTGGGCCATGGCTGCTGGGTCTGCCCGTCCGGAGCCTGTGCTCCACAGTGGCAGAGGCCACAGCAGTGAGAAGCCCGCGTACCGCAAAAAAAAAAAAAGTTATGATGGAGATAGAAACATCCACCACAGGGCAGACAGCAGAACCAAAAAGAACTACAATCCTGCAACCTGTGGAACAAAAACCACACTCACAGAAAGACAGACAACATGAAAAGACAGAGAACTGTGTACCAGATGAAGGAACAAGAAAAAAACCCAGAAAAACAACTAAATGAAGTGGAGATAGGCAACCTTCCAGGAAAAGAATTCAGAATAATGATAGTGAAGACGATCCAGAACCTCAGAAAAAGAATGGAGGCAAAGATCGAGAAGATGCAAGAAATGTTTAACAAAGACCTAGAAGAATTAAAGAACAAACACCTAGAAGAATTAAAGAACAAACAGAGATAAACAATACAATAACTGAAATGAAAAATACACTAGAAGGAATCAACAGCAGAATAACTGAGGCAGAAGAACAGATAAGTGACCTAGAAGACAGAATGGTGGAATTCACTGCCACAGAAGAGAATAAAGAAAAAGAATGAAAAGAAATGATGACGGCCTAAGAGACCTCTGGGACAACATTAAACACAGCAACATTTACATTATAGGGGTCCCAGATGGAGAAGAGAGAAAGGACCTGAGAAAATATTTGAAAAGATTATAGTCAAAAACTTCCCTAACATAGGAAAGGAAATAGCAACCCAAGTCCAGGAAGCACAGAGACTCCCAGGCAGGATAAACCCAAGGAGAAACATGCTGAGACACATATTAATCAAACTAACAAAAATTAAAGACAAAGAAAAATTATTAAAAGCAACAAGGGAAAAATGACAACTGACAAGGGAACTCCCATAAGGTTAACAGCTGATTTCTCAGCAGAAACTCTACAAGCCAGAATGGAATGGTACTATATATTTAAAGTGTTGAAAGAGAAGAACCTACGACCAAGATTACTCTACCTGGCAAGGATCTCATTCAGATTCGACAGAGAAATCAAAAGCTTTACAAACAAGCAAAAGCTAAGAGAATTCAGCACCACCAAAGCAGCTAGCTCTACAACAAATGCTAACGGAACTTCTCTAAGTGGGAAAACCAAGAGAAGAAAAGGAGCTACAAAAACAAACCCAAAGCAATTAAGAAAATGGCAACAGGAACATACATATTGATAATTACCTTAAATGTGAATAGGTTAAATGCTCCAACCAAAAGACACAGGCTGGCTGAATGGATACAAAAACAAGACCCATATATATGCTGTCTACAAGAGACCCACTTCAGACCTACAGACACATACAGATTGAAAGTGAGGGGATGGAAAAAGATTTTCCATGCCAATGTAAATCAAAAGAAAGCTGGAGTACCAATACTCATATCAGATAAAATAGACTTTAAAATAAAGAATGTTACAAGAGACAAGGAAGGACACTACATAATGATCAAGGGATCAATCCAAAAAGAAGATATAACAATTATAAATATATATGCACCCAACATAGGAACACCTCAAAACATAAGGCAACTGCTAACAGTTATAAAAGAGGAAGTCGACAGTAACACAATAATAGTGGGGGACTTTAACTACACCAATGGACAGATCACCCAGACAGAAAAGTAATCAGGACACACGAACCTTAAATGACACAACAGACCAGATAGACTTAACTGATATTTGTAGGACATTCCATCCAAAAACAGCAGATTACACTTACTTCTCAAGTGCACATGGAACATTCTCCCGGATAGATCACATCCTGGGTCACAAATCAAGCCTCAGTAAATTTACGAAAATTGAAATCATATGAAACATCTTTTCCAACCACAGCACTATGAGATTAAAAGTCAAGTACAGCAGGAAAAAACGTAAAAAACACAAACACATGGACGCTAAACAATACATTACTAAATAACCATGAGATCACTGAAGAAATCAAAGAGGAAATCAAAAAACACCTAGAGACAAATTACAATGAAAACACGATGATCCAAAACATATGGGATGCAGCAAAAGAAGTTCTAGGATGAAAGTTTATAGCAATACAATCCTACCTCAAGAAACAAGAAAAATCTCAAATAAACAATCTAATCTTACACCTAAAGGAACTAGAGAAAGAAGAATAATAAAAACCCAAAATTAGCAGAAGGAAAGAAATCATAAAGATCAGAGCAGAAATAAATAAAATAGAAACAAAGAAAACAATAACAAAGATCAATAAAACAAAAAGCTGGTTCTTTAAGTAGATAAACAAAATTGATAAACCTTTTACCAGACTGATCAAGAAAAAGAGGGAGAGGACTCAAATCAATAAAATTAGAAATGAAAAAGGAGAAGTTACAACGAACACTGCAGAAATACAGTGTCATAAGAGACTACTAAAAGCAACCCTATGCCAATAAAATGGACAACCTGGAAGAAATGGACAAATTCTTAGGAAGGTATAACCTTCCAAGACTGAACCAGGAAGAAATAGAAAATATGAACAGACCAATCACAAGTAATGAAATTGAAACTGTGATTAAAAATCTTCCAACAAACAAAAGTCCAGGACCAGATGGCTTCACAGGTGAATTCTATCAAACATTTAGAGAAGAGTAACACCCATCCTTCTCAAACTCTTCCAAAAAATTGCAGAGGAAGGAACACTCCCAAACTCATTCTACGAGGTCACCATCACCCTGATACCAAAACCAGACAACGATACTACAAAAAAAGAAAACTACAGACCAATATCACTGATGAATATAGATGCAAAATTTCTCAACAGAATACTGGCAAACAGAATCCAACAGCACATTAAAAGGATCATAGACCATGATCAAGTGGGATTTATCCCAGGGATGCAAGGATTCTTCAATATATGCAAATCAATCAATGTGATACACCATATTAACAAACTGAAGGAGAAAAACCATATGATCATCTCAATAGATGCAGAAAAAGCTTCTGACAAAATTCAACACCCATTTATGATAAAAACTCCCCAGAAAGTGGGCATAGAGGGAACCTACCTCAACGTAATAAAGGCCATATATGACAAGCCCACAGCAAACATCATTCTCAATTGTGAAAAACTGAAAGCATTTCCTTTAAGATCAGGAACAAGACAAGGATGTCCACTCTCACCACTATTATTCAGCATAGTTTTGGCAGTCCTAGCCACGGCAATCAGAGAAGAAAAAGAAATAAAAGGAATCCAAATCAGAAAAGAAGAAGTAAAACCATCACTGTTTGCAGATGACATGATACTATACATGGATAATCCTAAAGATGCCACCAGAAAACTACTAGAGCTAATCAATGAATTTGGTAAAGTTGCCGGATAAAAAAGTAATGCGTAGAAATCTCTTGCTTGCCTATACACTAACAACAAAATATCAGAAAGAGAAATTAAGGAAACAATCCTATTCACCATTGCAACAAAAAGAATAAAATACCTAGGAATAAACCTACCTAAGGAGGTAAAAGACCTGTACTCAGAAAACTAAGACACTGATGAAAGAAATCGAAGATGACACAAACAGATGGAGAGATATACCATGTTCTTGGATTGGAAGAATCAATATTGTGAAAATGACTATACGACCCAAAGCAATCTACAGATTCAATGCAATCCCTATCAAATTACCAATGGCATTTTCTACAGAACTAGAACAAAAAATCTTAAATTTGTATGGAGACACAAAAGAGCCCGAATAGCCAAAGCAATCTGGAGGGTAAAAAACAGAGCTGGAGGACTCAGACTCCCTGACTTCAGACTATACTACAAAGCTACAGTAATCAAGACAATATGGTACTGGCACAAAAACAGAAATATAGATCCATGGAACAGGAGAGAAAGCCCAGAGATAATCCCACACACCTATGGTCAACTAATCTATGACAAAGTTGGCAAGGATATACAATGGAGAAAAGACAGTCTCTTCAATAAGTGGTGCTGGGAAAACTGGACAGCTACATGTAATTGAATGAAATTAGAACACTCCCTAAAACCATATACAAAAATAAACTCAAAATGGATTACAGACCTAAATGTAAGACCGGACACTATAAAACCCTTAGAGGAAAACAGGAAGAACACTCTTTGACATAAATCACAGCAAGATCTTTTTTGATCCACCTCCTAGAGTAATGGAAATAAAAATAAACAAATGGGACCTAATGAAACTTAAAAGCTTTTTCACAGCAAAGGAAACTATAAACAACAGAAAAAGCAACACTCAGAATGGGAAAAAATATTTGCAAATGAATCGACAATGGATTAATCTCCAAAATATATACACAGCTCATGCAGTTCAATGTTAAAAAAACAAACAACCCAATCAAAAAATGGGCAGGAGACCTAAACAGACATTTCTCCAAAGAAGACATACAGATGGCCAAGAGGCATATGAAAAGCTGCCCAACATCACCAATTATTAGAGAAATGCAAATCAAAACTACAATGAGGTATCACCTCACACAGTCAGAATGGCCATCATCAGAAAGTCTACAAACAACAAATGCTGGAGAGGGTGTGGAAAAAAGGGAACCCTTTTATCCCGTTGGTGGGAATGTAAATTGATACAGCCACTATGGAGAACAGTATGGAGGTTCCTTTAAGAACTAAAAACAGAGCTACCATATGGTCCAGCAATCCCCCTCCTGGGCATATACCAGGGAAAACCATAATTCAAAAGGATACATGCACCCCAACGTTCACTGTAGCACTATTTACAATAGCCAGGACATGGAAGTAACCTAAATGCCCACTGACAGACGAATGGATAAAGAAAATGTGGTACATATATACAACAGAATATTACTGAGCCATAAAAAGGAACAAAATTGGGTGATTTGTTGAGACATGGATGGATCTAGAGACTGTCATACAGAGTGAAGTAAGTCAGAAAGAGAAAAACAAATATCATATACTAACTCATATATGAGGAATCTAGAAAAATGGTACAGATGAGCCAGTTTACAAGGCAGAAATAGAGACACAGATGTAGAGAACAAACGTACAGACCCCAAGGTGGTGGTGGTGGGAGCAACTGGGAGATTGGGATTGACATATATACACTAGTATGTATAAAAGAGATAACTAATAAGAACCTGCGGTATAAAAAATAAATTTTTTTAAAAAGAAGTAAAAATAAAAACCAATACAACAATACCAACAAGAAGTTACTCTGGGGGCAGAACCAACAAGATGTCATCACTGATCAAATATAGGGATAATACAGTAGTCATGGAAAACTGACATGTTTGAGAATTGGGAAAAAATCCTTAAAACGCATTATATGTATAAAAATTATATAAAGTGGAAAAATATTCCTGGGTTTAATTCTGTCAGATGGCGAATTACAAAAAATTACAAGTGGGAATTCTACTCAGGCCAAAAGAATTGATCTGCACAGAAGCTAGTGCATATTTGAAGGAATCCAAACCAATTTAACACGATCTAAGACCATATGGAGACCTGTGAACTTGCTCATGAATTTTGATTGTCCTACCCATTAATTTTCAACTAGTGAGTCAAGGGTCACCAGGAGTGCTCACAAGTAACCTGCAGTAGATATGAGGCATTTTCTAATAATTATTAAGGCACTAACATAATAAGCACCCTCATAAAAAGCACACTTTCTACTGCAGTGGCATTCTCGTTCTTTGATGAAGTAATAGATGGTATTTAACATGTGAAATACTGAAAACTACCAATATGGCTAACAGAGCTAAACAAGTATATTTAGAAAGGCAGATAAAAAACGGTAATGGCGATTATTGCTAGGAGGTAGAATTAAGGATTTTTTATTAATGTTCTTCAGTATTTTCTAGTTTTTACAATAAACATGTATTACTTTCATGTTAAAAACTATTATACAAATTGTAATATGAAATGGGGAACAAAACAAGGTAAATTCTAATGTCAATATGACCTCAATATATTTTATATAAATTCTTTCTATATTTACTATTTACCTTCTCTACAGACACATAAAAAAGATCTATTTCTACTACTTAGAGTCCAGCAAACAAATGCATACTTCCTCTCTGAAAAATGTGAATGTTATCTAACAAACAGTAAATATAACAATGAAATAAGAATGATACAGTCTATGAATTATTTGCACTGAAGGGAGAGCCACTAGTCCTAACACAAAGAAAAGGGGAGGAACAGCAGTGTATTTCTGCACCAGGGTAAAAGTGCATTCATTCATTCAACCAGTAGATGCATGCCTTATCTAAGTAAGGCACTGTGCTAAGAAGTACTCTTCCACTAAAATGCATGCTTTTCCGCAGACACAGAAAGCAGACTCCCTCCTAAATATCAACCATTTTATATTTAACTCAATACTAAGGAAAAAGTTAAGATTTAGCTTTCCATTTCTATTCAAGATAACATAATTCTATACACATGCAAATAAGTGGAATAACTATAATCAGATCACCCTGGGCTAAGAACACAGAGAGGCCATAGGAAGTTCCTGAAAACCTAGAGGAAGGGTAAATATGTGTCTAATCTTTTAACAATAACCAAAACAAAAAAGGCGAGGGGAGAATGACTAATAATTGGAGATGGATAGACTTAACTCTGCCAGCAAGGAAGGCACTAACGCCAATCCCACAATCAAGTGTCCCTAATCCCATGAATTTCTAAAGAAACCAAGGTGAGAGACAAGTAGAGAAATTCTGTGAAATGATTTCCTTTTATGATGGACTGGCAACCCTAAAGGATGACAGCAAGCAATAAGTGTAGTCTGGCTTCAGAAGACAAAATTTCTAATTTTTAACCCTGTATGATACTCATAAATAAACAGAAACATTTTGGATGAGCATACATGACTAGAGTCACATACACAGTTTCAAAGCTAATCTTGCAGGATATTTTAAGAAGTATCTTAAAAAAGTAAATCCTGGATCAAAATTTATCTAATAATCTTTACAAATGAACCAGAAGAGGGGAATGAAAGTAAATCCATTAAATTAGCAAATAAAACCAAGGCAAGCAGAGTTGGAGCCATCTCAGAAAAGTTCAACAGAAAAAGAAATGGTTGCTAAATTACAGAAAATAACAAGGTTAGTATATTTATGAATAAGAATCAAATGGTACTGGCATAATTTGGAACAAGCCCACCTCAGTCGAAGAATGGCTTTTAAAACACAAGATGACCTACAAAATAAATGCAAGAAATATAGTGCTGATGTTAAATACCTCCAGTCAGAAATAACCTATCTGAACTTTCACAGAAGTTTCACTACACCTGTCTTATGGCACTTAACACTTAACTATTTAAATCCCCAACCTGATCATAAACTCCTTACTGATTCTCCTCATAGTAGGTACTCAATAAGTCTTGACTCAATTAATTAGAATGCATATTGTACTGAAATAGGAATGAATACAATAAGAACATAAACCTTTCTATTTTAGAAAACACTTTCAGAGCTATTACATTACTTGATCCTCACAGCCTCCTGGTGAAGGAGGCAGGACACAGAAAGAAACTGGGGCTTGGAGAGCTTAAGTGACTGGCCTAAGACTACTATGTCAATGTAGTAAATGGTTATCCTGATGGAAGATTATGCTTTTTCTGTTAACTAATTCTGGACGCTTTTTGTCGAGTGCTGCTTTCAGTTGGTCTAATTGGGAGCAGTACTTGTTGAAATTAACCGTTTGGTTTTCCAGAAGGAGCTCATAATAGAGGACTTCTTCCAATCCCACCATTACACAACATCACCTTCTTTGGACAAAGACCGGCCTCTGGTGTGGTTGGTGGTGGTTCATTTCCCTTGCCGCACGATCTCTTCAGTTCCATATTACTATACAGTATCCACTTTTCATCGCCCGTCACAATTTGTTTTAAAAACGGAACGTTTTCATTACGCTTCAGAAGAGAATCGCACGCAGAAATATGGTCAAGAAGGTTTTTTTCACTTAACTTAGGTGGAACCCAAATATCAAAGCGATTCACATAACCAAGCTGGTGTAAATGATTTTCAGCGCTTGATTTGGATATTCTGAGTATGTTGGCTATCTCCTGTGCAAGTATAACGTTGGACATTCTCAATTATTGTTTCGATTTGATCGCTATCAACTTCAACTGGTCTACCAGACTATGGAGCATCGTCCAGGGAGAAATCTCCAGAACAAAACTTCGCACACCACTTTTGACACGTTCGATCAGTCACAGCACCATACACTGCACACAACTTCTTGTGCATTTCAGTTTCATTTTTACCTTTCTTGAAATAATAAAGCATAATATGCCGAAAATGCTGCTTTTTTTTTCCATCTTCAATATTAAAACGGCTACACAAAAATTCACCAATTTTGAAAACTCTTTTTTAAATGCATGCTGATGTGAGAGCTGTCACATACAACCTAACAAAATGTTTTCGAATGAAGTTAAAGAACTAAGTAGTGCTACTAGAGCCATCTTACAGAAAAAAACGAACAAACCTTTTGGCTCACTCAATATTTAACCCAAATTAACCCATGCAGACTCATTTTAATAGTAGTTCACAGTAACTTTATCTTGGGAGGGGAAGCTAAGGGAAGGAGAAGAAACAACTGACTCTCACTCTTCCATTTCCCTATTGAAACAGGAAGTTTTGGCAAAGAAAGGTGGAAAGCTGCCATGTCACCACTGAACTTTCTCCTTTTCGAGTACATTTCAGGGCTTTCCTAAGAATGAGTAGTATGGCAGAGCCTCCTAGCAGAATGGTTACCCAAGTACCACCTTCTAGCTCTATTTGTAGAAAAGAGGTGAAGTTTTCATTTATGATACTATTCAAGTATGTGGAAAGTTGTTTTCAATAAAATTTTAAAGTGTTTTAAATAATGATAACTAAGCCTAAGTACATTATAATATTGAACTTTTTGTTGTTCATTTTACATACTATAGGACAAGCTAATAAGAAATGTGGCTTTCACTACACCAAGTGTTGGCTGGGAGGAAAGGAATAAAAAAAAATTCCTCAACAGGTTTAGAAACACTTAGATACTGCTATGTTTTATGGATCAAAGTAAAAAGAAGCAAAGAGGCCTGTTTTTTCTTGCATTCTCAAGCTGCCCTTTGACTACCTGTTAAGACTATATATACAGATTTGGATTCGCAAATAATCAGCATGAGGCTGAAACTTTATTTTTCTTGTCGTATTTCATGACTGTGGCTCTCTGCTCACTGGTACTGAGTGAAGAACAGAAAGGAAAGAAACATGATCTGACTACCATTTCTCACCATGAATGCGGAGCAAGTGGCACTACAACTTAACGAAGGAGCTCACGCTGCTCTGGCCTTATTCAAGTCACAGAAGCTCAAAGCGAGAAGAAATGACCTTGCCTCACCTTCTCATTTACAGATAAGAAGCTAGTGGTCACTGGTCAGTGACTGCCAAAAGCCAATGAACCAGGCAGTACTGGATATGTAATTAGATCCCAGGTTTCCTCCTTCCTTATCCTGCTGCTCCAACAACATCTGGCAGCTGATGGAAAAGTGTCAGGGGTGGAGTGTAGGACAATAGGGTAATAAGCATGGGCTCAGCCTGGTTTGCAGAGCTACAAACTCTGAAGGCACTCCACCTGGCTCCTAATCCTACTGGTGGCCAGCAGGTCACCATAGGCAACTCTTGCACCCAACACATCACAGCCTCTATGTATATTCTACCTGTCAAATGGAAGTGAGAGCAGCAGAATTCTGAACGGACATCTTCTGATGACTTTTCACAGTAAATGACTTTGAAAAATCAAACTGACAAAGGTTCTACATTGCAACAATCCTACTTAAACTGAATTGCAAAAGATCCGGTGTTTCAACATACCTTTTCAAATATATGTTAGTCTTAAAACAATTAAATCCTGGATACCCCAAAAATAGCTAAGAGCTGTGCAATACATCTCCTGGTACCAGTCAGTGGGGAACAAAAATCTAGATAAGCCTTCTGACCTGCATAGGCAGCAACATGCCCACCAGGCATTTTTCTGAACCTTTGAAAATCTGACTGACAAAATAACTGGCAGATAGTATAAGTACTGTAAGTGTAAACTCATATGCAAATAGTTTTTTTTCTTCTTTAAAGAACAAATTTTGGAAAATAAGATATTTTTAGATATGTGGTGTTTAGACACGTGGTGTTAACTCTACACAAAATTATAACACTGCAGAATGTGAAAACCCTGGAAGAAATATACTTATGAAAATACAGGCATACCTCATTTTACTGCACTTCACTGAGCTTCACACGTACTGTTTTTTTACAAATTAAAGGTTTGTGGCAACCCTGTCAAGCAAATGTGTTGGTGCCATTTTTCCAACAGCATTTGCTCACTTCATGTCTCTGTGTCACATTTTGGTAATTCTTGCAATATTTCAAACTTTTTCATTATTATTATATTTGTTATGGTGATCAGTGATCTTTGATGTTCCTATTGCAAAAAGATCACGACTCATCAAAGCCTCAGATGATGGTTAGCATTTTTTAGCAATGAAGTATTTTTTAATTAGGTATGTACATATTTTTAGACATAATGCTCTTGTACACAAAGAGACTTTAGTACAGTATAAACATTAACTTTAATATGCACTAGGAAACCAGAAAATTCATGTGACTTGCTTTATTTTGATATTCACTTTATTGCAGTGGTCTGGAACCAAACCCACAATATCTCCAAGGTATGCCTGTAAAATAAAACAAGCAGGCTGGTTTCCATCACTTGGCTAGGTTTGTGTATCATCACTATTCCTGTCAGTATTAACCATTTAACAATTATAATTACAAAGGATTTTCACATGACTTATTTTACAAACACAGAATGTTATTTCCCTATTTTAAAAGGGGGATAAGGAAACTGAGGCTTAAAGAATTAAAATTTTCCTCCCATGTCCCACAGCTAGTAAATAATTTTTCATTTTTCTACAACAGCAAGAATTTTTTAAAAATCATTATGCTTAAATCACTTTTAAAAATACATAGGAGGGCTTCCCTGGTGGCGCAGAGGTTGACAGTCCACCTGCCGATGCAGGGGACACGGGTTCGTGCCCCAGTCCGGGAAGATGCCACATGCCGCGGAGCGGCTGGACCCGTGAGCCATGGCCGCTGAGCCTGCCGGTCCGGAGCCTGTGCTCCGGAACGGGAGAGGCCACAACAGTGAGAGGCCCGCGTACCGCAAATACAATAAATAAATAAGTAAAAATACATAGGAATTTCTTGGCATTAAAAAAAATCTTTAAAAGAATAAAAACATGAAAAATGATAAAGTTTTTTTTTTCTTCTCCAATTTAAGGCAATATCGACAGTATACTTCCCGATTCTAGACATTCCAATAATTTTCCCCATCCTTCTCACTCTGTAATTTTTTGTTTATTGTGGATTTCATTGTGAATGCCTATATAAACATATATGAATATATGCACAGCACGTTTTTCAAATTATGTCAACACAACATTTTGATTTCTAAAACTACTTCCTGATATCATCCAAGCAGACTATGCATTTTTACTGACATGATACCAAGTCACTTAAGACTTCTGTTTCTCTCTTAAGTTATAAATTTCATGAAGCATATAATTCCTCTAAGTCCTTTTTTACTTCTTACTACAACCTGTTCAGCACCAGAAGGTCTCCTATAAATGCAGAATACAATCTCAATATTCCCCTTAGACTAGGGTTTCTCAACAAACATTTTGGGCTGGTAATTCCTTGCTGTGGGGAGCTGTCCTGTGCACTGTAGAATGTAACAGCATTCAGGAGTTCGCCCACCAGATACCACAAGCACACCTCTCCCCACTACGTGACAATCAAAAGTGTCTCAGACATAACCAAATACCCTCTTGGGGGCAAAGTCATTCCTGCTTGAAAACCACTGTCATAGGCTAGGCAAAAAAGTATCCATTTATCCCTTGCTTGGAAAGAATAGTAAGATCACCTGTGTGAAATTTTTGCAGGTTGAATTATTCCCCTCCTCAAGATATGAAAATTTAACAAGAAAAAAAACCTGAAAAAGCCAAACTCTATGACTCATAAACCTTATCTGCTAAAGCAAATAGTTTTCGAGTAAGGTCATATAAAATTTTAAATTCTTTATAAAACTTGTCGCCGTCTTGGATGTCACAAATATCAGCTGTTTTCTTAAATAACTTAATAATCCCACTTGTTTACTATAAAAAGTTTAAGATAAATTTCTTCAAAACACAGAAATAGTCAACTCAGGGCTTCTCTGGTGGCACAGTGGTTGAGAGTCCGCCTGCCGATGCGGCGGACACAGGTTCGTGCCCCGGTCCGGGAAGATCCCACATGCCGCGGAGCAGCTGGGCCCGTGAGCCATGGCCGCTGAGCCTGCGCGTCCGGAGCCTGTGCTCCGCGGCGGGAGAGGCCACAACGGTGAGAGGCCCGCGTACCGCAAAAAAAAAAAAAAAAAAAAAAAAAAAATAGTCAACTCACATTTTGCCTTTCTATTTTAATGAGGGAATTAGGGTTACAAAGAAAATATTTGAGCAATAACTGTAAAAGCTCATGACTTATTCCTTCCTTTATGACTATCACAAAAATAAAAGGCAGCAAAACTTTACAGACACACAGCTATGGGCTAATAAACCTGATTGGACTTCCACTGGAGGCATTTCCTAAAAGAAATGGGTTTATTTGCTCT
Organism: Neophocaena asiaeorientalis asiaeorientalis; assembly: GCF_003031525.2. Taxonomy (NCBI): domain Eukaryota; kingdom Metazoa; phylum Chordata; class Mammalia; order Artiodactyla; family Phocoenidae; genus Neophocaena; species Neophocaena asiaeorientalis. The sequence continues at coordinate 4,647,772 of NW_020185332.1, read as the reverse complement.
GGCCTGTTATAAAGTTGATGTTGGCCATGGGCAGAATACCTTATTGTAAAAAAACAAAATAAATTGTAAGAAAAGAAAGTTTCCTTTCTTACACTTCACCAAAAAAGAGGGGAAGAATGATGTAAAATTATTATTATGGCATTTTAATTTCTAACATGAAAAAATTCAAAATCCTCAGGCAGTATACTTCACAATTTCACAGTATATTTACAATTAGAATCACAGAGTATTAGCACTGGAAGGACCCTTAGGTGTTACCTAGTCCAACCCCTAAGTCTTAAAGGAAAAGAAAAAGGAAAATAAGATATGGGAGGGAAGGAATCTTCAAATGTATCCATAAACTTTATTTAATTTTTAAAAATCTGAGACAAATAGGGCAAAACGTTTTAACTTGGGTAAGCAATTCTTAGTGATTACATAGGAATATTATATTTTCTGGTATTTTTTTTCTATTAAAGGTGAAATTAAGATGAAGAAATTAAGGACCAGTGAGGTAAATGGATTGTCGAACACACCAACCTCAAATCCAGGTTTTTCCTAAATGCTAGCCCAGAGCCTTTTCAGATTTCAAATAGTGTTTACAAACTACAAAAAATAATTTGTATTATTAGACAGTAGCCTGAAGAAACACTTGATCCCTGCAGAAGGCACTGGCCATTTAATTCCTTAAATGTCTCCTTTACTTCTCTTTCTCTTGCACTAAGTGTGAGGGGAGGGCATGTAAATAAAGTATGTTATTGCTGGGCAAACCACACAGAACCAATAAAAAGATCAGTAAACTACTAAAAGCAGCCTCCTCCGTAATTTAGGGCAGCACAATTGCTATATACATATATATATATATATATATATATATATAT
>NW_020185332.1:4487497-4646883 GCF_003031525.2 Neophocaena asiaeorientalis asiaeorientalis | reverse complement strand
AGTCCATATATGTAATTATAAATTTTAGGAGTCAGATTTTTTTAAAAAGTAAAAAGAAATGGGGTAATGAATTTTAATGATATATTTTATTTAACCTAATGTATTCAAATATTATTATTTCACCATGTAATCAACATAAAAAATTGTTGCGATATTACACTCTATCTCCTACTAAGTATTTTCAAAACTCGGTGTGTACTTTATACTTCTAGCACACCTCAATTTGCACTAACTAACTACACTGCAAGTGCTCCTATAGTGGCTACTGTATAGGACAGATGGGGCTAGGACTACTTGTTGACTGAATTAAAAGCAGTTCCATCCACTTGAGTAGTTCTTTAGATTTCCCTCCAAAGTTGACAAAATGCCCAAAAGTCTTCTGCAGAGTGCAAAGGTATCCCCAATGTCCCCAAAGCTTAACATGTAAATGGTGCAAATAATTAATCTTTTTGAAGAATGGAGAAGCACACTACAATCTACTTCTATACACAACCCCTAGGGTAGAAGCATTGGTGTAAATTCTTCGGCCTGCAACCAAGCAGCACCTAATGATGATGCTGGTCGTGGCCTGAATTTCTCTCTATCGCTCCAAAACAAAATTGAAATTCCTCTTCCTATTGAGAGAATAAGCAATATTAAGGGAAGCTGTCACTTTCTCAGAAGCTCAGAAGTATTATGAGTTTGAATCCCTACCGACAAGCCTTTCGTAATGATCCTCCCCTACCTGCCGATCCTTTCCCAAACCCTGCAATCTTAAAGAGAAGCCAGCTCCCGCTCGCTATCAACTGCCAAAAAGATCACTGCAAAACCCAATTTCTTTTTTCTTCTTCCTTGGTGCCACTTTGAACGTGTGAGGCCACGCTGCCATCCTCGCTCCACGCGGGATGCAGGGAGGGGTTCTTTATGCTTCGGGGCCAGGCTGAGGGCAGGGAGAGGCCGACCAAGGTGAGCAGGTGGGACGGGGCAAGGGCTTCGACCTCAGGGTCGCGAAACCCGGGAGTCCTGGCAGCCCGGGCGGACACCCCGTGGCGGCGGAGGCCAGCGCAGGCCTCCCCACGCCCCGCACCTGCGGCCCAGGGAGGGGGCCCAGCCCAGCGCCCTCCCCGGAGGCGGAGTCTCGGGCGGCGAAGGGAGCACGGCCCGGGCTGGAGCCAGAAAAGGAGCAGCCCGCGGAGTGGGCCCCTCGGCCAGCGCCGGCAACCCCAGACAGCCCGCGGCCGCGCCCTCTCGCTTACCGCCCCAGATCCCCAGCTTCAGCTGGGACTTGTTCAGGTTCTCCACATAGTCCTTGAAGCGGTTCAGCAAGTCCGCGACCACCGACTCCAGCACCATGGTGGTCTGAGGCGCGGGAGAGGGAGGGAGAACCCGGAACCGCCCGGCGCAGCTGAGGGCGGCGACCAGCGCAGCGAATGACAGCCCCCCCGGGCGCCGACCCGCCCCCGCGCCGCGCCGCACCGCGCGTGACTCGGCCTGTGCGCAGGCGCACCGCCGCCGCAGCTGCTGCCGGTAGCGGGAGGTGCGTGCACTCGCTGCCGAGTCGCGGCCTCGTGGTAGCCGCTTCCCGGGCTACCGAGGGTGGACGACGGAGCCGGTTTGGGGCCTGCCCCAGAGGCAAGGGATGTTAGAGAAAGAAAAGGGGAAGCCGGAGTTGCTGAGCACGGAGACATCTCTGTGGCTGCTGTGCTTCCCTGCTGTCGCTTTCTGTTGACCTCGGGTCCGCAGGGCTCAATCGTTCCCGCGGGAAGCAGCTCTGCGGCCTCGGAGCCGACCCTATGGGTGCCCGGCGCTTCCCAGGCCTCCAGTGCACCCTGAGCGCCTCCTAAGTAACTACCCCTTCAGGAGGTCAAAAAAGGAGACGCTGCACCCTCCTCCTGCTACATATCAGCTCCGCTTAGCACCATCTCTCCGCTTACTTTTGCTTCCTGAAAACACACTAATAATTCACAAGTGGGAGGAGGAGGAACAGAGCCGCATCATAAGATGGCAGATAGAATGGGAACTGAATGTGCATTTCGTTAACTCGTTCTTTTACTCCCTTCTGTTGCTAAGTGGCTCTTAGTTAACTCATAAGCCACTTCTTAGTTACATACCTCGGTAGGGAAATAACAAAACGACGTAGTACTTCCTTTTTTTCCTTTAGGTGTAGGTGTATTTATCTCTTTCATGCAATCATTGAACTGTTTCTGGTGTGGCAAAGCTTTGAAAGTGGGGCTTTTATAATGCAAGGACTTTCACGTTAGTAAAGTTTAGCCGCTCATTGACAAGCCAATCCTCTTTAGAGAACAGGACTTCTTTTTCTAAAATTTGTTTCAAAAAACTGTTGAGATACTGTAAACAGACATGAACCTAAGAAATAAGATCATTTGTAGTCACAAGTTTATTAAATGCTTTGCTACACCTAATGTCTGAAAAACTATGTGTGAATCGCTCTTAAACAACCTTCTATGGACATTGTGTACCCCCAAAATTCATATGTTGAAATTCTAACCCCTGTTGTCATGGTATTAGGAGGTGAGGCCTTTGGGAGATCATTAGGTAATTAAGCAGAGCCCTCATGGATGGGATTCGTACCCTTATAAAAGAGACCCCAGAGAGCTCCCTCACCCCTTCGGCCGTGTGAAGATACAGCAAGGAGACAGATATCTATGAACCAGGAAGTGGGCCCTCACCAGACACTGAATCAACTGGCACCTTGATCTTGGACTTCCCAGCCTCCAGAACTGTGAAAAATAAATTATTGTTTTTAAACCACCCACTCTATGGTATTTTGTAATAGCAGCCTGAATGGACAAAGAGGCTCAAAAAGAAAAATCATTCCTTAAATACAAAATCCATTGGAGAAGAAAAAAAGTCAAAATGTCTACAATTGGTATTATGTAAAATGGATGTAAAAGAAAAAACCAATACTAACCATTACTGGTGCTCTCAGTAACCACCTGCATCCTTCGCTCCAGCACACAGAATATAAAACCTTAACCGTTTGTTTTTCCGAGCTTAGTCACCCTGACAAAATACCTAGGATGTATTTTGAAGCACTTCATACTTCCCTCCTTCACCATCCACAAACAATTAACAGCCAAACCTGGCTATTCTGCTTTGGCCATATTTCCTAAATTCTCTTTATATCTCATCCGAACCATGCAATCACCCTCTAACTGGCCTCCTGGCCTCCAGTTTTTCCCTTCTCCATCCATCTTCACATTGTCACCACAGCTAATATCCCAAAGCACAGGTTAGCTCAGGTTAGTCCCCTGCTCAAAAAGACCCAATAACTTTCCAGTGTTCAGAAAGCCCTCTTCAACCTGTACCAAACTTGTTTCTAATCTACCCACAACAACTCCTCTCCCCTTGTACATGCACACCAACTATGTACCGAGGAGAATGAAAAAAACTGTATATATATGTATATGTGTATATGTAAATATATATATATATTCTTGTTGGGATAGGCATGCACCAGAAAAAGATAAAAAGTAAACAACGCAAAGATGTATGAATAATACAGCAAGATATCTGTATGAAAGATGCCATGGGCAGAAGAGTATGGTCAAGCAAATGGAACAGAGGAGTAATCTGCTGGGGAAAGGTGGGCAGTACTGATCCTTGTAATAATTTCTTGTACTTCTTTTTTTTTTTTTGCAGTATGCGGGCCTCTCACTGTTGTGGCCTCTCCCATTGCGGAGCGCAGGCTCAGCGGCCATGGCTCACGGGCCCAGCTGCTCCGCGGCATGTGGGATCTTCCCGGACCGGGACACGAACCCGTGTCCCCTGCATCGGCAGGCGGACTCTCAACCACTGCGCCACCAGGGAAGCCCTAATCTCTTGTACTTCTATGGTACTTTACACTTTTGAAAGAATAATGCATGTACCTGCCTTTATAAGCATTATTCCATCTTATTAATACTTCTCCGGTTATACCTCATGAGCTATCATGCCATTATTATGCCAAGGCATGCATTTTCAAATAAGCCTCATGAAAGATCTGTGAGACAAGTAATGCAGGTCGTAGTATTGTCTTCATTTATAGGAAAATTAAAGTCAGTGATTTACATTAAATTAAATGATTTACATAAAACTACACAGCAAGTGTTTCTTTCCTTCAGTTCCCTGAGCACTGACACTTTTTCTCTTTTAATAAGTAGAGTTAAATCACCACTAGGTGATTTCTTGCTCTGAAAGGTTGATGACAGAATGGAAACTCTCATGGTGGAAAAATTCAGCTCAAAATTGTCAGTACAAATAATGCTATTACCATAGAAGATAAAAAGCTTTTAAGTTTTAATATTTTACTTTTTAAGTATGTTTTGAGGGATTGGTTATTATGTACACACAGTAATGCCCCAAATATCCCACACTTCTTGAAAAACTCCTAATCCAAAACAAACCATAACCAATGTTAAGAAACACCATTAGGGCTTCCCTGGTGGCTCAGTGGTTAAGAATCCGCCTGCCAATGCAGGGGACAGAGGTTCGAGCCCTCATCTGGGAAGATCCCACATGCTGCGGGAGCAACTAAGCCCGTGTGCCACAACTACTGAGCCTGCGCTCTAGCGCCCACAAGCCACAACGACCGAAGCCTGAGCGCCTAGAGCCCGTATTCCGCAACGAGACGCCACCGCATTGAGAAGCCTGCGCACCACAATGAAGAGTAGCCCCCGCTCGCTGCAACTAGAGAAAGCCTGTGCTCAGCAACAAAGACCCAGCGCAGCCTAAAATAAAGTAAAATAAAATAAAATAAAAAAGAAACACCATTAGCACTCTAACGCACAGATACCAAAAGGAATTTGGATACAAAGGTTAACTAAAGGAAATGAACATTCTAGTAATTATGGCTCTTGCTTCAGAACAATGAGAAGGTTAACAAAGGCAATTGCAAAGCTAAACTGCAAGGAGGGACTGAGCAATAAAAACAAATGAGCAAAATATTCTTCCTGTTAAAAACAAAAGTCAAAATTAGGGACACTTTTTAAAAATTAACACTCTTGCTTAAAAATTGAAAAATAAGAAATTCCAATGTCACACTACTACCTCATACCCACACCCCATTCCCCAGTCCAGGAGTTTGCTGAGAAAAGCAAAAGGGATTTGGGGGGAAAAGGAAATGGAGGAGAAAGCTAGAGAATAAGCATGACAGCATGGGTTTTCAGAAAAGTTAGGAAGTTTAACTGGGAGAAAGCACAGGAGTGGATTGCAGAATGTCAGAGACAGAGGCAATCAAATATCATCTGGTTAATCCAAACTTCTCCTTTGATGGAGGGGACACTGACTGCGAGAGAGAATTAAGGGACTTGCCAGGGTCCCACAAGAAGTTAGTGACTATCAGTGCTAAACTCCAGGTGTCCCAACTCCCTTGTCTGTTTACTTTCCATTACTCCACCCTCCAATACTGTTGAATGAGATGGATGAGTCAGGACACCAGTATTTTATTGGGTTATAAACTCTCTTCTTCTTGCTTTCCTTGACACCCAACCTCCTATATATTATTTCGCAGTTCTGCTTTAAGTGGTTCCATATCCTTCTACTCCAAGAGCACTTCTGACCTCGATGGTGTGTGATCTATTTACGCTTACTTTGCAGAATTTTTTCAGCTCCATCAGTGAATGTTCCCACAGCTGTGATGAAGCTATGATAACAGTCTTCCTCTGAGCAGATTTGGGTGTTCCAGGCACAGGGCCTCATCCTGTTACACCATCCTCCCAAGTACTGCATGGCCCATGCTTCCAAGGTAAGTAAAACATAAGGCTTAATGTGGTCACAGGGGACCAGCCATGCGAGGGCATGTCTCTGCTGTTTCAAGAAACCTTATATAGAAAATGCTTCCAAAGTGTTATTAAAGAAGGTGAATTATTAATAAAAACAAAGCAATGCTGCTTGGCTTGGCCAGAAAGAGAAATGTTTTTAAGGGAATCCATGTGTGAATCACCTAATTCCTAGCCAAGCAGACCTGTATAATAATAACAGCTAAGTGATAGCCACACTTACTGTATGCCAGGCATTTCATGCATTTTTAACCCTCACAACAATCTTGTGTGGTAGGTATTATAACCCCCATCATACAACTTTGGCTCAAAGAAATTAATTAACTTGCTCACAGTTCCATAGTTTAAAAGTTGCATAACATTTGAACCTAGGATAGATCAACTCCAAAGTTTATGTTTCTTTACCCCTAAATCATCTCTCCCTTCGCGACACAGCTCTGCTTAACAACTTCTCAGAAAACTTCTCAGATGGTGAGCCTCACCGTTTTAACCTAGGGGTCTCTGGGCTCTCATTTGCTGAGCTAACAGCATCTTGTCTCCTGAGAAAAGATGAGTCAAAACACATTCACGTGACCCTCAAGTATATAATTTGGTAATCATTCTCCCATAGATTTGGCACTGGACCAAGAATTTTGGCCAGGAGTGGAGCTCATATAAAGACAAACAAGTAGCTAGTCAAGGGCGTGGCAAACCCAGGGACACACCAACCCTGCCCCCAGACTAAATATATAAATAGTGTGCAATAGTCTCTTCTCATTTCTGCCTCAGCCAGATGGAGTTCAAATATGTCATCCTCATCATTTCATTTCTCTTCTGACAGATGTACATAGTTGATATGATCTTGTACAGCCTGGATCTACCTGCCTAGCACAGTGGCTGGAACCCAGGAGGCATTCAGTAAATATTGCTTTGAATGAATAAATGGACTAACGAACATTTGCTCTCTTCTGTAGTAACAATAAATATCTGACATTGTGTATATCAGGCTCTATGCTAAAGTTTTCACCTGCATTATCTTATTTTATAAATAGATAGATACTATTATTATCAGAAGGGGCAAGGGAGCTCTCCTGGGTCTCTTTTTAAAGGTCACTAATCTCATTACCTCCCAAAGTCCCCACCTCCTAATTTTACATTTGATACTGTGGCTTGGAAAGGTGAAGTAACTTGCTCATGGTCACATAGTGAGCGGCCATTCTAGAGTCAAAACCACTGATTTCGGACTTAATTTTCTTTTCTTTCCTTTTTTTTTCTATTTATTTTATTTATTTATTTAGGCTGTGTTGGGTCTTCGTTGCTGCACGTGGGCTTTCTTTAGTTGTGTGGAGCGGGGGCTACTCTTCGTTGCGGTGTGCGTCTCATTGCAGTGGCTTCTCTTGTTGTGGAGCATGGGCACTAGGTGCGCGGGCTTCAGTAGTTGAAGCACGTGGGCTCAGCAGTTGTGGCTTGCGGGCTCTAGAGCGCAGGCTCAGTAGTTGTGGTGCACGGGCTTAGTTGCTCCGCAGCATGTGGGATCTTCTTGGACCAGGGCACGAACCCGTGTCCCCTGCATTGGGAGCGCAGCATTTTAACCACTGCACCACCAGAGAAGTCCCTCCCTTCTATTTTTATTAATGATAATAATAATCACAGCTTATATGTATTTAGCACTTACCATGTTTCAAGCACAGTGCTAAGTATTTTACCTTATTAGAGTTGTTTAATCCCCAAAACAACTCATTTATGCCCATCAGTGTGTATTTTTCTTCCATTTCCCATCATTATGTGAACTTGGATACCTTACTAGGAATAATCATAATTTGCAGGGTTTATGTGACTATTCCAGAGACTATATGTAAATCATCAAGTACAGTGACTGTGTACATATATATCCTGGAAACAACATGCACATGCTCCATCCTAAAATCACCTTTGCATGAGTTCAGTTTAATTTACTGAACATCATTTGGATAAGCAATTAATTTGCAAGGCGGTATCTTAGGCAGAAATAGTGTACACCCAAACGCTGAACAAAATGCCTCCGATCTCTTTCAGCCTAAGCTAGTTGGAAGCAGGTCTCTTACAAAGTGAACACAGGTCAGTTTTCAAAAGAGAGGAAAAGGATGTCTCAGGTGGGCACAGCCTACAAACGTGCCGTCAAAGGATGGTTCCAACAGCCCAGTTGTATGCAGGAGTATATTTTCCCAATTAAAACATCAGCGCACAAGGTTTAAGAAATGGGTTGTTATTTTTTAAATTGAGGTATAAGACACAATCTTATATCTAATCTTAAGTGTATGCTAGATCGTTTTTTTTTACATATGGATGCACCCCAGTAACCCCACCCAGATCAAGATACAGAATATTTACAGCAGCCCATAAGGTTCCCTGTATCCAGAGTGGTTTGTAATCAACAAACAAAAACGATTTAAAATCAGAACAGAAAACCAGAAGGTAGGTAAGGAACTTCGAAAGCTGGGCAAACTAAGGGCTGGATTTGGGGGAGGATATTAAGTAAGAATAAGACAGATTCGACTTCTATCTCCTCTTATTGGTGGGTGTAGAGTGCTTCTGTGATTCACACTCATTATATCCATAGATCCTCACAATGACTCTGCCGTATAGTAAAGACTTAGGCCTCTTTTGCACGTGAGTAAACAGAAACATCCCTACCTGAAGCAGGAGAGAAAGCGGATCCAGCCACGTGGCAGAGGGAAAGTTGGAAAGTCAGGTTACCTATCAGTGCCAATCCGGCCAGCCCACTGGCGGGAGTCCCAGGCCTCAGGTATAAAGGCTCAAGCCGACTGCCTTTAAGCTGTACAGAACCCCGCCGCACGAGCTTTGATCTTCCCAGAGGCTGTGCGCCTCTAGAGGTTGGTGCCCCAGGCGGATCGGTGCGGAGGCCTATATGACGCTGGACCCCAGGTACGTTATGGGAGACCTATAGCCTTGCTTTACTCCCCCAGGGACTCGTTTGAGGCTCTTTGCGCTTTAAGCGGGGAGCAAGCCGAATATCCTGGAAAGGATAATAATTATTTTAATTCTCTCTCAGGATTTGAGTGCAATAATCCAAGGATTCAGGAAACTATTGCACAAGCATAGTGCCACTTGGCACCGAGGACAGCGCGAGGCAAACATTTTGAGAATCTCCTCCTAAGGCCAGCGAGGACAGGTCTAGATTAAGGCAACAAACCCAAAGTGTACACTACTACAGAAGAGAGAAGAACGATTGTTTTACCGTCAGGGAAACACTGAAAGATTTGCAACAGCAGCGTGAGGGGCAATTTGCCTGGTCTGGGGGAGGCAGGAGGAAGCACCCCATGAGTAGAAGAGACGGGCATTGCTGCACCCAGCAGGGCTCACTATGACGATCCGTGTGTGCTTGTGCATTGCAGGCTGACCAGCTCCAGCAGAGGTTCCTCTGCAACCGGCACCTGCTGCCTGATGTGGTCCCTGGAGCGGCTCCGCTTGGGACCCGAGCACCTCCTGCGGGGCAGAAACCGGCTTTTCCAGGATCAGGTCGGCCGAGCCACTGCTCTCAGGCCCTCCCGGTGCGCAAACGTGCTCACCCCGGACCGCATCCCCGAGTTCTGCATCCCCACGCGACTCGCGCCCTGCCCGACCCTGTCTTGGATTGCAATCCAAGACACCAGGGGCGAAAAAGCAGGGACAGACGACGTCGCGGGGCGCACGGACTGGGACCCACGCTCGCAGGCTGCGCTCTCGCTGCCTCACCTGCCCCGAGCACGTACAGCCTATGGCTTCTAAGCCGCAGGGAGTCGCTCTTCCTCGGGGGCCCGGGGGCCGCCCCGCTCCTGCCCGCGCTCCGCCCCCGGGCCCGCATCTTCGGAGGCGGCGGCGGACACGCCCCCCTCGCGCCCCCGGGAAGAGTCCCTGCTGTGCCCCCGGCGGCCCTCGGCGGCTCCCGCCCGCACCTGGACACGTTCACTCTCCGACCCCGCGGCAGCCGCCTCCTGCGCGCTCCCGAGGGGCTGCTGCGCTGCGCGCTGCGGGTCCAGAGGAGCAGCGGCCTGGCCAGTGCCCGCTCCGTCGCCAGCTGCAGGACTTGTGCTTGGACGGGCTCTCGGAGGACGAGGTGCGCCGCCTGGCCGTGCGCGTCAAGGCCGAGAACCGGGGCCGCGGGCTGGATCGGGGCCGCCTGCTGGGCCAGGGCGAGCTGCTGCTGGGCCCCCTCCTGCTCCTCTGAGGGCGCGCCCTGCCCCTGCTCTGTCCCTCTGACACAGCCGATTTGTACAAAATAAACGTGTTTTTATTCTTCTACTCTGGCCTTTGTTTCAGTCTAGTGTTTGGCAGAGATAATACTGTATTAATTACCACTGTAAAGGGTGTTATATTTTGTGTACATACTGTCAATATTCTTTTTAAGTAAACGGTACGCTGTTTTGCAGTGGTGTTTCCCAATGTTGATAGCCAATGGCATTTCAGGTGTTCCCCACGGTACTCTTGAGAGAGAATGAATCACATGAAGTATTAAAATTAGAGGGTTTCTTGGTGATGTATTTGCTCCAATATCCTCATTTTGAAGTTTGTTCATTCCACAACATCCATTGAGACAATCTTAGAACATGTATTACTTTTGAAACGTTGTTTTAGATCCTGAATAAGAAAAATGAGACCGAGAGGAGGTGACTTGTTCAAGGTCAACAGTGAATTATGAGTAGGAGCTCCAATCTGATACTCTTGGCTACATCTTGTTGGAAGAGCACAGGAAGAAGTGAAACCATTTTAATGTTTATAAGCTTAAATAATTATTATAATAGTTTTACAAGTGTCAACTTCTTTTTTTTTTTTTTTCCGTTATGCGGGCCTCTCACTGTTGTGGCCTCTCCCATTGCGGAGCACAGGCTCCGGATGCGCAGGCTCAGTGGCCATGGCTCACGGGCCCAGCCGCTCCGCGGCACGTGGGATCTTCCCGGACCAGGGCACGAACCTGTGTCCCCTGCGTCGGCAGGCGGACTCTCAACCACTGCGCCACCAGGGAAGCCCATTATCAACTTATTTCTTAAAACAACCCACAAAATTGGTACAGCTATCCCCATTTAACAGATGAGGATATGGAGGCACAGAATAAAGGCAGAAGCAGGATTTGCACCTAGGTAATCAGTATTTTACTCTTTACTCTGTATTAGTAACACTGCAATGTCGGAAAGGCTCATCTTACTAGAGTCGTGAAAGTGCAACTTATATCTGAAATTGTTGACTCTGGGGTCGAGGTCTCTAAACATTTCTCACCCTCTAATAGAAAAGCAAATAGATTAAAATGAGTGATTTATCATCTCAAGCTACTGACTTCAGGCATTGAGATGAGCTGGGTCTACGACTGACTGAGGCAGAAGCTAAAGACTTCAGAGTCATAGAAAAAGGGGTACCAACCTTATCGGCACCAGATGAGCTAATGTACCAGGGCAGAGTCAAGAGTACCTGTAACATTGTTCTACCTCCTCTGGCTTCTGATAGTAATAATAGGTTTACTATGTTTTAAAGGATGATTTTCCTTCATCCCTCAAATTCATTACCAGCCAGGCATATTTCTTCCTTTCTTAGGCATATAGGAAGGAAATGTGTCCTAAATGGGGGTTGAAAAATATTTAAATATGTGGTGCACTGTTAAATATGACTACTTCATCAGTCTGGGTTCAGAAATGGTTTCTGCTTTCACTAAACTGCTGACAGTTTTATCCACTGGTGCTCGTGAAAAATGCTACTTAGAAAAGAGTTTCAGTTTTAATAACAGCTCAAGCATAAACTGAAAGTGGGTTATTGTGGTAGATATTTATAATGACATTCATTGAACAAATGCGAAGAGTAACTGAATTAACTGTCAAAATCAATCACATCCAGAAGCTCAAAATGGTTGACCAAATGAATGATGACATCACAGTAGTTCAGATCTTTAAGATGCTCTTTTATCTACGCTCACAGTTTCCTTGGTCTTCAAGCCAACGATTTTTAAAAATATACACACACACACATATATATATATATACACACACATACATACATATAACCTTCTTAATGATTTTAGAAGTTTGGTAGAGTAACTAATACTGAGTTCACATGTGTAGTGCTTTCAAAGGAAAATAAATGGAGAGTGAGAACAACCTGGGTATGCACAAGATCATTGTGGGGTTTTTGTTTGTTTGTTTGTTTGTTTTAATAAAAACAGATTGTATTGATAGCTTAAATCATAAAATTTATTGCAGAGAACACTGCAACCACTATTGTCACTAGATTATATACAAGTAATGGGAAACATGAGAACTCTTAAAGCTCTTAAACATGAGAGCTCTTAAAGTTTGGGGGCAGAAGTGGCATTTTACTAAGAAGGAAAATCAATGCATATCAGGGACCTAAGTTTTCCATGAAATAACGGTGGGTATTTCCAAACAGAATCTCCACTAATGTCAAGTTATGGTTGATTGACTAATGTAATAGCCTAATCAACAAGATTTTAAATGACTTAAATAGAATCATTAATCATAAAACCATGGAACTTCAGAGTTGAAAAGAATGCTAAGAATCATTTGGTGCAAATCCACATATCATAGAAGGGGACCAGAGAGGCAAATTGTAGATTGCCCCATATCATGCAGTTAGTGAAAGAGGTGGGACTGAAACCAATTGTATTTTCATTTTGCTCTTGGACCACTACTTCCAAGAAAGGAGAAATACTTGTGTATCAATTATTTTACATCACTGACCTAATCTGAATTTTTTGCATTTAAGAAATCTTACTTGCAGTACACATTTTTGTGATAATACAGTAGCAGCCTTTCTGGGGGCAAATTTAAATTTGATTTGCATTTTGCTGCCCTCTAGTGGATCCTTCATGTGTTTTGTCAGTGGGTCTATCTTCTTCCTGTTAGACCATCTTAACCAATCTAATGCCAGGACCCAAGGACCTTGAAGATGTGTGCTGATATCACATTACAGGAAGAGTCACATCACAAAATAACTAAATATAGCTATCTGAGCAAAGAAGGTGCCAAAATATTTTAGATTAAAAAAAAGAAAAACTTTTCCCAGTAATAATGAAGCTGAGAGTGTGTGGCAAACAGCATGTTGGTTGCAGAAAACTGCTTTAAGAGTTCTCATGTTTCCCATTGGGCTTTAGGTACCCATATCTTTTCCACAAATGACACAGCACAATCTTGTCTCTTTGAGGTTTAAATATCTGAACATATTTAAAGAAAAACCCTATACAACAACGGGAAATATGTCAGTTTAAATAGTGTTAAGTACAAATTTAAAATCAAATCATTTTTGTCACTTAGTCTTACAAAGATAATTCATTCTACACCTAAAATACTAGCGTTAATATGACTGAAATCTGGCTAGAAGATTGTTTCTTTAGAATCTAATTTTCTTTTACCCACACTCAACAATTCTAAACATTTTCCCCATATCCATCCCCAGGACCTCGGTAAAAATACTCTTTTGGTCAAAGATATTTGAAAGACAGAGCAAAACGTGGGTACTATGTGATCTCTATGACATTAAAGCAATAAAAATATATAAGTGGATAGAAAGGTATCCAAAAGGTTAATTTAGAACACCTATCATATTCAAGATTCTAGATTTATAGCTGTAAAAGTCCTTGCTTACTTATATGGAATGAAGTTTTCAAAGGCAGGGGACCAGATAGACAACAAACAAATAATTTTAGGAGTGCTTCAGAAAATTAAATGTGCTAATGGGAAAGAGTGTGACTAGGGTGAAGGGGCACCTTAGATTGGATGGTTAAGAAAGACCTGTATGAGGACCCAACACTGAGCCTCTTTTCTATGGTCATGTACATACTGCTATCATATTTTAATCCAGTGTGCTGATCTGGGGACTTCTGACCTCCCAGGGGAACCTGACAACGGTTTTCCTAGGAATTCTGCTAGTATGTTATCACTAGTGAGAAATACTTCCTGTGGGGTTCAGCCCTGCTATGTAGAAGATCTTCTGCCTCCAAGTTTACTAGTTCAACAGATGGAATTGACCTGAGACAGCCCATGGGGTTTACAAACCCAGTTTTCACTACCGTGCATCCCATAGCTAAGAATTTTATGATGGTGCCATGATGGCTCTGGCATTAATTTGAGAGGATTACAAACTCTGGTCAGATTAGGCCTTCAGGACATTAGGAAGCAAATAGCAACATGTTTTTTGTTTTGTTTTGTTTGCAATGTTGTAGTTTTCAAGCAAATTTTTAATTCTGTATATGCTTAAATCTTCTCAACGACAGTGTGGGCTACTTACTCTTATTGTACCTGGGGTAGGTGCTGTAGGTTGGCTCCTTCAATGCACAATCCAACCCCTTATTGCTTTCTTTTCTGTGCTATAGAGGCTAGAGAAAAAAAACTTGCCTTGCCAGGCCCTTTTCCAGCTAAGGATAACCATGCGGCTCATCTATGGCCAATGAAAGATGGGGAGAAGTCACTTGATGGTGCCTCTTCCCCTTCCTCCCTCTCCCTGCTGGGATACACAAGTTGCCTGAGGAATGGCAGCCAGCACTAAGGACAGTAAAATGATCTTGGTTCACCAGTAACATCACTGATCCTCCATGCCAGCGCTGGACAGCCTACACCCAAAGTTCATGTCCATGAGACAAATACATCCCTTACTTGTTTCAGCCATTGCTAAGTTTTCAGATATATATGAACACAATCTTAACTGACAGAGACAGTGTCGATTTTACAGAGAAGGACATTTCTATTCAGAAGAATTAAATAAGTTGCCTGAGATCACGCAAGTAAATCATGAATTTAATTACAGACCTCTCAAAACTCCATGCTCACTGCTTTTTTCACCTCACCATCTTTCCTCATGTAAGCTATTTTAAAAAAACTTTTTGGGGTCTTCCCTGGTGGCACAGTGGTTGAGAGTCCGCCTGCCGATGCAGGGGACACGGGTTCGTGCCCCGGTCCGGGAAGATCCCACGTGCTGTGGAGCGGCTGGGCCCGTGAGCCATGGCCGCTGAGCCCGCAACGGGAGAGGCCACAACAGTGAGAGGCCCGCGTACCGCAAAAAAAAAAAAAAAAAAACTTTTTTGAAGTACATTGAATCTGTAGATTGCTTTGGGTAGTAGAGTCATTTTCACAATGTTGATATCTCTCCATCTATTTGTATCATCTTTAATTTCTTTCATTAGTGTCTTATAATTTTCTGCATACAGGTCTTTTGTCTCCTTAGGTAGGTTTATTCCTAGCTATTTTATTCTTTTTGTTGCAATGGTAAATGGGAGTGTTTTCTTCATTTCACTTTCAGATTTTTCATCATTAGTGTATAGCAATGCCAGAGATTTCTGTGCATTAATTTTGTATCCTGCTACTTTACAGAATTCACTGATGTACAGTTGACATACAATAAATTACACTTATTTCGAGTATACAATTTCATGAGTTTTGACATACACATGCACCCATGAAACCAATACCTCAATCAAGATAATGAACACAGTCATGATTCCTAATAGTTTCTTCATGTTCCTTTGTAATCCCTCTCCTGTCCCCTTCACGTCCCCTCTCTGGTCCCCAGGGAACCATCTGCTTTATTCAGTTATATACATACATATATATACCTGAATCACTTTACTGTACAGCAGAAATTAACACAACTTTGTAAACCAACTATGCTTCAATAAAATACATTTAAAAAAAAGAAAATCTGACCCCATTTAGGAAGCTAGACTTCCAGAATCAGCATCCATTCTCCTATAGATGGAGATTTAGATTGTTTCCAGTCTTTTACTACTCTGAATAAAGCTGCTGTGACTATTCATGTATAAGACTTTGTGTGAGCATATGCTTCCATTTCTCTTGGGTAAATACCTAGAGTAGATGGGTGAATCATCATGTGATAACTTTTTAAGAAACTGACAAAATGGTCATATCATTTAACTTTCCCACAACCAACATGTGAGAGTTCTGTCTGCCCTACACCTTGCCAAAACTTGCACATATGAGGACCTTTTGAAGGAAACATATACTCAAAGTTTCTATTTTTTTACCTTTTACAAAGTTTCAATTCTGTTACCTATGTGTTGTTACAACCATGTACCTCAGTCCTCTCGAGAATACTGATGACAGTTTTACTTTAATAATTAAAAAGCAGCAATAACAATTAGGCAAAATCCCCATTTAGGGCAGAATTTCAAAGTAATGTAACCATTATTATCTCGGTATAAGATATCTATAAAATATCTGGGTTCATTAAAAAAATCCTAGAACATCAGAATTTTAAAAATATTCAGTACCGATTCAATAGTTTTCAAGTTTCATAAGAGTCATTGAGTTTCTTTCCCAAAGTGATTAATTTAGTCATTTAAAATCAATTTGGATAAAAGAGATCTATCATAGATCAGGATCAAATTTTGTGAGAGTCAGTTGAAGGAAATAACAATTATACCACTAGAGAAAAGTCTGACTCGAGATGGGGGTTAGAGACACTCTTGCTTTTCTTCTAGGTAGGTTAATAGAAATCACCTTTGTCGAAGAAGTGACAATCTCTTCTTTCCTATCTGTATCACCCTGAAGCTTGGGGAGCAGAAATAGGAGCTATCTGGTGACATCAGAGCTAGAATACTGCTGCAGAGCCAGTTTCTGACACTCATTATTCCAAGGTGCCACTCCACATTCAAATCTGGGCCTGGATATTCTGCAGCAACTCTCCAAGTGTTGGTTGCTGATAGCAAATTCATTTTTTCAAAGAGGAGTTTATATTCAACATCAGAGGAATGTACGTTTCAGATCTCAGCTGCTGTTTTCTATCCGTGTCTCTCAGTCATGTCAATTAGCCTTTCTAAATGTCACTTCTTCCTAAGTAAAGAGGTAGTAATATTACCCACCACATGGGATTTGTGTAAGGATTAAAGGAGGTAATGAATTCAGTGTCCTCCACACAGGGCCTGGTATGTAGAATCACTCAATAAATCCTAGTTCTATTTTTGGCTTCTTCATAATGGATGATGTTTCTGGACTTACCCCCCAAGCTTTTAGCATGTTCAATAGGTGCTTATCCTGTAGGTGGGACCCTACATCTAAGGGATTTAGGAGATAAGTTATACACATGAGTCATTTCAGGAACAATACAAAGTGCCAAAGCAAGCAGAAAAGGATTCTTTAAAAAGGGTATTGGGAAATGAGAAAGGCTCTGCCATTTATTTAATATTGATGTTCCAGACATTATACTAGACACACATTCAGTATTAGACATCTTTGTGCCACTGCCGAGTGAGGAAAGAGTTTAAAAGTAGATTCTGATGCTCAGAGAAGACGCACGGCCATATGGCTGGTAAAGGGGAAGACATGGATTTGGAACGGCCGGGATACATATGACCACACGGCCTTTGCTCAAGGTGGGCTGGATTTAGGTTTAAAGAGAAAAGGGAGAAGAGCAGCCTTAGAAAAGGAACTAAGTTTTGGATCAAGATAAGAATTAATAAACTGTGTTGTGGAAACACTGCTTCTTAGATCCCCAGCAGCCCCTGGGATCATCTTTGGTGATCCTGTCCCACCTGTGGAGAACTTTGACTTGCCGACTTCCTGGCACATAAAAGTAAAGTATAGATATCACTGTGCCTTGCAACAATTAGAAGAGAACAGCTCATCCTATGTTAGCAGTCATGATTTATTCACTAATAATATCACATCGCCCTTGGACAACACTATTTCTCCATCTTTTAAAGGTATTTTACTGCATGATTAACTATGTATTCAGCAGTAGGTTCTAAGTATGAGCTTTTCTGAAAAATGTATAAGTCACAGCTTTTTGCTTAAGAAAAAATGACTGGTTTTGAGCCAAGACAGATATATTACTTTTTATTTTAGGTAACCCAGTTCTCTAAGCTTGAGTGAGGCTTGAAAGTTTCTTTTTTGGACCAAGGCCCTGAAATTTGACACGTATCTACCATCCTTAAACATTTTAAAACACTTTATTTTTAAATTAAAAAAAATTTTATTGGAGTATAGTTGATTTACAATGTTATGTTACTTTCAGCTGTACAGCGAAGTGAATCAGTTATACATATACCTATATCCACTTTTTTGTAAGATTCTTTTCCCATATAGGTCATTACAGAGTATTGAGTAGAGTCCCTGTGCTATACAACAGGTCCTTATTAGTTATCTATTTTATACATAGTAGTAAAACCTTTCAAATTTCAATTTAAATAAAGAAGAAGGTAAGTCCATGAAGATAACAGAATTTAGATCAACTAAGAAAAAAGTTGCTCAGTGTCTTCATTTTCTTTTTTTTTTTTCTGGTACGCGGGGCTGTCGCTGCTGTGGCCTCTCCCATTGCGGAGCACAGGCTCCGGATGCGCAGGCTCAGCGGCCATGGCTCACGGGCCCAGCCGCTCACGCGGCATATGGGATCTTCCCGGACCGGGGCACGAACCCGTGTCCCCTGCATCGGCAGGCGGACCCCCAACCACTGCGCCACCAGGGAAGCCCCAGTGTCATCATTTTATAGATGACAAAAGTGAGATCAAAGAGTGAAAGGATTTTGCAGGGTCATATTGCCAGTTAGTGACATTATCCTGACTCCCAAATTAGAGCCCCTTCTTCCTTCATCTGCCATAATACTAACTACACTGGTGAACTCTCAATTTTTTGTATTATTAAAGAACATTTTGAAAAATGATCACCATCAAAACACAAACATTCCCCTGCCACTCTGATGTAAATTATTTTTGTCTTTATTCACTACTTTCCAGTCTTTGTTCATAAGTATACCAGTACTTATACAGCTTCAAGAATAGTGTATACACACATAGCATTTTTTTCTATTTTTTATCTCTGATTATAATTTGAGTTGTTCATGTTGCCATTGGCCTTTGGTATCATAGCCCTTGAAGTAGATATATAATAATAAATATCACTATGTCCCTATTGTTGAACACTTTTCACACTTCCCAATTTTTTTTCTTCTTTTGATTTTTTTTCTTGAATAAATTCTAAGTGATGTGATTTCAGGATCAAAGGCTATGAACAAGGTTATGTCTCCTAATACACCTTAATAAACTGCCTTTTCCAGTTTGTTAATATTTTCTTTTACAAAGTGAAATGGGGAAGAGAAGTACTGTGAGGAAGGGAGAGAAAAAACCCAAAATTTAATAGGTTTGTAACTAAAGAACTGAACATGTTTGTAGAAGGCACAGTGTTTCCAGAGATAAAGTAGCAAGTGAAAAGGAATGAGTATGGCTTGGTTGCTATAGTAAGTAACACTGTTGTTACATATTAATTATTGATATTAAAGACTCTTTCTCAAAGGATTTGCTGGCCTGGGCTGCTTCTGGGCAAGGGTCCCCTTCTTCTCCAGTCTCCTTTTTCCTGTATCAGGGTCTAGTTTGCAGCAAGAGCCTCCAAAGCACAAAAATGTTATTTCTGTTGGGATTTTAAAAACCCTACTCTCTTTAATTACTGTTTTGTTAAGAGCCCTTCTAAGTGCCTGGAGAAAGAACCGAGAAGAACAATTTGCTCAGATGCATCCATCTTAAATAACTTGGAGGAGAGTAAACTGATTTCACGCAAATATGTTTTCAGACTTATGCTTTTTAAATCTAATCTTCATTATGAATGTGATTGATGTATTTTTTTTATATCTAACCTGCCATATTTAACCAGGAAGGTTTTGTACAACTACAGAATCTTTCCATGTGTATGACTGGTATAGACTATGGCAAGTGGTGAGAGGGGCATATACTTTAATAGGTTTGGGATATCCTCTGTGGATCTCATTACAGAAGGAAAAGAGTTTGAAAACTACAAATTTGAACTGAAATGTCAGATAATTCACAGTCATGAATTAAGCTGCCACCCCAGGCAGACCCAATGATATTAAATTACAATGTCAATAGCATTGTGAAATACTCTGCTTTCCAAATACCTGAGTAAACTCAGCCCTAAGAAAGATGGTCATAGTGTTTGTTGAGCACCCAGTATGAACCCAGCAACTGTGTCGGGCACCCTTGGGGATATTAACAACACAGCATGCTTAGTGACGCTGAAGAAAGAAGATGACAAGAAATAGGAGACACTGGTTCTAGTTCTGGCTCTGCACACCATGAGTAAGTCACTCCCTCTTTGGGCCCTAATTTCCTCATTTGGAAAATGAGAGGCTTGGAGTAGATCCAGAATAGCAAGTGGATTTTATCTCAGGTGTAAGCTCCACTGAACTTATAGTAGTGGCCTGGAGTGCTATAGTCAAAAGAATGCTAAGACAACATCTGGGCTGAGGGGGAGAGAGCTCTGTGATTGATTATCTATGTCTGTATAGGTTCACTGATTAGCTATGTCTGTATAGGTTCACACTGAAGTATGGATACATGTGCTACTACTTATTGACCCTGGGCTCATGAGCTCTCCAACTCTGATATTCTTTGATGTTAATGAAGATAAGATTCTTGCCCTAAGTAACTTAAAATCTGTTTGCAGAAGTAAGACCAGCAACCAGAAATTAAATAAATTGAATAAATCGAAGTGGAATAATTATGAGGGCTAATTTGTGTGGCACAGATGATAAAGGTCAAAATTCAGAGAATACAAAGATCAGTTTATCAATTCAGACTTGGGTAGTTATGGATATTTTCTTGGAGGAAAGAACACTTGAATTGGGTCTTGAACAGGGAAAGATAATACTAACATAAATACTAAAAAAGATCATATATTTACGATTATAGCACTTTAGAATTTACACATCACCTTGACATATATTATCAAATTTTGAGAAGATTTCAAGTGTGTTTCATATTTTCAGGATGTTTGATAATTTAGAGAGTTTTCACAACCACTGTAACATTTAATCTTCACAATAATCCTAGAAGTAGATATCATTAGCCATATCTTACAAATGAGGAGTCTGACATTTAGTAAAGTTAAGTGACTTTTCAAGAAATGTCACAAAGTTAATAAGGGGTATAGTGGGAAACAAACCTACCTTACCCACAGTTTAGAACTAGACTAAGGGAGGTGTACGGATTAGGGTTGAGCATTAAAAAAAAAAAAGTTCCCCTTAACTTAGGAAAAGACTGGTATGTAACTACGGTAATGAGAAGTCGCAAAAACTTCTTTTTTGGAAGCAACTTGCCTCACTGAACATGCTTCTGCAAGCCAACCAATCAGTGACAACCTTCACTTCTGGAAGCCAGCCAATGAGAGATGGACTCTCCTCAGTAAGCCTACCTCTGAGAGACAGCCAATCAACAACAGTCTCAGCTGAGTAACCAAGCTGCTGCGGAGAACGTCATCAGTTTTGGCTCTAAAATTCCTCCAATTCCTGAGCTCCGTGCTTCCCCAAACCCCTAAAAGATATCAGCAGACTTCTCAGCTCAAAATGAATGTGCCTGACCAGCGTATCCCTCCCTTACTATAGTAAGCAATAATCTCAGCTTTGGTCTGTTTATTTATTTATAGCAGTGTTGGATCTTTGTTGCTGCGTGTGGGCTTTCTCTAGTTGTGGCGAGCGGGGGGCCGCTCTTCGTTGCGGCACGCAGGCTTCTCATTGCGGCGGCTTCTCTTGTTGTGGCTCACAGGCTCTAGAGCGCAGGCTCAGTAGTTGTGGCGCACGGGCTTAGTTGCTCCACGGCATGTGGGATCTTCCCGGACCAGGGCTCGAACCTGTCTCCTGCATTGGCAGGCAGATTCTTAACCACTGTGCCACCAGGGAAGCCTTCAGCTTTGTTCTTTATTTCAGATACTGAGTGGTGGTCTCATCACTTGTTGACGAGGTCCAGTCAAAACAAAGCCGCTTTGGATATTTCAAACAAAGGTAAGAAAATACAGAGGATTGCTTCCACGGGGTGGGAAGGATTGTGTCTGCAAAAAGGGATGTTGAGATGACCCAGAGATGAATAAGAGGTACAAGCTTCTAAAAGATTGGTTACATGAATGTAACTCATGCCAACCCTTCTTCCAGGCACTGGAATACAGAAAGGAGCAAGGAAGAAAGATCCCAGCTCCCATGGGATTGAGAACGAACAGTGAATGAGTTTTTAAAAATAGCTAAACAAGGTACGGGAAGTAACATGAAATGACACAACAGAGTGACGTGATAGATTGGGGTCAGGGAAGCCCTGTCTCAGATGAAGGTGATAATACAGAGGCTGAGGTAGCTTAGGCCAACCCTACTACCATTATAATGCTGTGCCACCAGCAGCATAATGTTGTGCCTCTGGGTCAAATTATTCACTCCAAAACGTCAAAATCTCACTGAGATAAGCATTAACAATTCCTTTGTGGATTTTTTTTTCTTTTTCTTTAAAGTTGGACACAGGACAAAGCCTGGAAAGTGTCTGTCTGGCTGATTAGCCAACTGTTTTTCCCATAAGATACCATAAAGGAGAAGAGAAGGGGGGGAAAAAAAAAAGCAACCAAAAAAATCCTGGGGAGGAAAATACAGAACAGATGGTGATGTTTATTACTTCATTAACCTTTGCATATGTGAGAAGTGCTTGCGAAATTTCTGGGAACCGGGCATTGCCAGGAGAAAAAAATATATATATAAGCTAATTGCTAGTACTAACAGCATCAATAAACCTAACCACACCTGAGGTGCTAAGCGAGCTGGAAGTAGAAAACCCAGCTATCACATACTTGTAAACCTGTCACTTGTGGTAACCAGAGCTTAAAAAAGAAGGTGGGGGAAGGCGAAAGCTTTTCAGAGAGCAGCTCCTGTTACTGCTTCTTAGCAGTGAAACTCTTGATTGTAATAACTGTGAAATGATTCTTCTTTCAAAGCAGGGGTAAAAATTTAAGGAAGAAGTAGGGAAGGCTTTAGGCGGGCATGATGAGGGTGAAAGAGACTGAAGAAGGCTGAGATCATAAATCAGGGGAGATGATTCCTCTTCTGGTTCTGCTCCAGCTGGATGTGTGAGTCCTCTGGGCCCAGGCCCCCTAATACACGTAAATGGAGCATTGGACCAGAGCAGTGGTCTCTAAATGGACTTTTTAGCTGCTGAATCTTTTCTTCAAATACAATCTTATGCAGAAACCTAACATCAATGCTAATTTTAAAGATGAAGTTGCTCTGGTTGATGAAGAAGTGATGGACCCAGAAACCCATTCATTCATGCAGACACTAATTCAACAGATATTTTTTGAAATCCTATTATGTGTCAGGCAGCGTTCTAGCTGCCTGGAAAACATCAGTGAGCAAAGCAGATAAATATCCCTGCCCTTATGAAACTTACTTTTTAACAAGGGGAGTAGATTGTTTAGACAAGAAACAGAGTAAATCAACATATAGTAAATATGTATGGTATGTTAGAAGGTGATAAATATAACAGGAAACAGAAAAGTATACCAGAGGAAGGGGAATCCAGAGCGCCCAGCTGATATGGGGAAAACTGCAATAGAGGAGGTAGTCAGGGAAATTCTCATAGAGAAAGTGAGGTTTGAACAAAGATTTGAGAAGGGAGCGAGGAAACCACCAAGCAGGTGTCTGGGAGAAGAGCATCCAGGAGAGAGAGGGGCCTGAGCAAAGGCCCTGCATGGAAGCACACCTGCACAGTGGAGCAGCAACAAAGATGTCATGGTGGCAGGAGGGCAGTGAGTGATGAGCAGAGGAGCAGGAGAAGAGATTGGAGAGATAAAGGGGACTAGAGTGTGAAAGGCCTTGAAGAGTCTGGCCAGGAATCTGGCTTTTACGCTGAGTGAAATGGGGAACCACAGCAGGGTTTTGAGCTGAGGAATTGCCTAATGTGCCCTCTGTTTTAACAGGCTCACTGTAGCTGTTGCGTTGAAAATAAGCTAGATGGCAATGAGGATGAAAGCAAAGAGACTAATTCAGGGCAGAAATGAGGTGGCCCAGATCAGGGCGGTAGCATTGGAGATGGTGAGAAATATGTCCGGGGTCTGGACATAGTTTCAAGGCCCCACCCCTCAGCCTCCTACTCACTCCCATAGCTGCTTCTGGGGTCCTCCTGGAATCCCTTGGACTTCTAGAGCACAGTTTGCAAATCCATGGGCATCTTGACCTGCCAGCTTCCCTACTGGCCCTGGTTCCTATCTCCAATAGAGCCAGAGCACTAATCACGAATGTTCAAAGTGCTGCCCAGGGAATGGTATGATCTGCTGGACCTAACTTTTTTTCTAGCCCAAACATTTAAATTTTGGGTAGTGAGAAATATTTTGGCTTATAAGTCATCACCGGAGTCTACCTCAAGCCTCCACACCAGCCGTTCTGGCTTGGAGGACAGCCTCGTGTGCCTCACTGCAGGCAAGAATTCCAATGAGGGCCTCAAATGTGCAGTAGGCCCTCATGTACATGTTCCATCCTTCCTCCTCCTGTGAATGACAGAAAGGGACCAGCATGCACTCAAGACCCAGATCCCTCCGCAGACGGCCTCTGGGCTTTCTGCACTGTCATATTGGTAATAACTCCATGTATTACATACAGAAAGTTCTCAAAGGAAATAGGTTGTGTTGATTCAAATCCGTACCAGTAGCTCCATATAAAAACAACATTATAAGCAGCAAAACTGCAGAGTCATAAAGGAGGATGGAGTTTTGGTTTCTGTCCACTTTAGTCGAACCTTATAAGCTGCTTGTGAATTGATCTGAGGGGCACATAGGGCCCACCTGGCTAAATTATTTATCCCATAGGCTTCTATTATTTCTACAATTATCCAAATTTAAGCCAGGATGACAGAATTTATCTCCAATATCAAATGTGATCAATTAGTCAAGGTTATCTGGAGCAATGTGTTCAGAAGGATAGTGAAGCCACATCCAGGTTCAACAACAAGAAATAAAAAAGAACTGTAATTGATTAATAGTGTCTGCCATGGACGTGGTAAGAAGGTACCGTTACATATTTTATTCCTATTTTAAGCCTTTCTCTTATGTTCAAAAGCCCTATATTTAGAAGGTACCATTTAATGTAGAAATGGACAGAAAATAATTACTAGTAATGAAACCTGTTGAACATCCATTCACATGTTATGTATGTTTTGAGGCGTAAACTCCATTTCTTAAGCATGTATCTGAATCCTTAAATTGGATGTAGCCTGGCCCAAATCTGCTTGATTAGGAAATAATTGTTGAACGCAAATCTGATAACATTCAACCCAGCTGTTTTGTCTATTGCCTTTTGGCATCATATCTTTCACGGAAGTTACTTTTTGAGCACCCAGTGTTTTCAAGGCACGATTTAGGTACTTTCCATATATTATCTCAAATTCTCACCACAATCCAGCAAAGTAGATGTGACTTATGTCTGTTTTACAGAGAAGACTCTGGATTGTCACATAGGTACAGGTGGCAGATAAAGGTTCTGAACCCACCTCCAATGCTTTGCTCTTTCTTTTCAAATTTGAAATTGGCGCTATGAGCTCATGCACATAATTTGCAGAGGTAAATTATCTACTAATGGATGTCTCCAGCTGACAAAATGACGAAGTTGTTCATCTCAAAGATGACTCTAGTAGCATAAGCCTGATGATCTTTGTGATTTCACTAAGTAAAGCCCCAAGGGCTATTAACACTGATTCAATAAATGCTGAAGCCCTTACCCAATCATTTGTTTGCATCCCTCAATAAAATGGAAATGTCAGCTGGATGTGACGCACCTCATTCTGCTAGTGATATTTTGAAAGAGATGACTGTTTTCTCAGAGCTCATATTTCCTCTCCGGTCCCCTCCCTTCCCCACTCCTCCCCAAGCCACCACCTGTTAGATGGTTGCTGGGAAGAAGGTCAGGTTTCCAGATGCTGAGCCAGGACTGGGAAATTTCCCAGAAAGTGTGCCTGATATTCATGTCTACAGTTCTGATTTTATAGGGCAGAAACATTTAATTGCAATTTTCCACTGTCACAGATAATATGAATTTAGGGCAAAAAAAGCAAAATTCCAAATGGGTACTTTTGCCTTATACATCTTTAATAAAGCTTGTGAGAGGGGTCACCAAGTCAAAACGTGGCAGGCTTCACCCACAAGCATTTAACCATAAATGCCTACTATGTGCTCTTCCTCACACACTGTGTGATGTAGTCATCAGCCTTTTTAGAGGTTGCAAGGGGGACAAAGGACCCAGGATTCACAGACCTTAAACTCTACCCAGAGAGGCAACATGGACACCGAAAACATTTGGAGAACATCAGGTTGATAACAACTAACACTGTACAGTAAGGGACAGATCCTGCTCTAAATGCCTTACATATATTAACATGTTAATACACGCAACAACATCAAGAGCTAGGTAGTATTTTTTATCCCCATTTTACAAACAAGGAAACTGAGGCTGAGGTCACACTGCTAGCAGAGGTCAAGCTAGAATTTGAACCCAGACTCTTAACCACACTCTGTGTTGCCTCTTATGTTGCCTGCTTGGTGAAGTGGCCAGAAGGGTAAATAAAGCTGAGACAATGGGGAATTTAATGTAGCCTGTGTAATGCAGGAGGGCTTCAAGGAGGAGGCATGAATTCCTATGTCTGCATCTCTCATACTGGAATCCTGGAAACCTGACTGAGGCTCTGGGGTGCAACTTCCTAACTTCGAATGTCAGCTCTACCTCTTACTAGCTTTGTGACCTTGGACACATTTCTTAACTTCTCTGTGTCTGTCTCCTCAACTATAAACTGGGGGTAGTATTTCTATTAGGCTTTACAAATTCTGGAGTGGTTGTAAGAACAAAATGTGACACTGGGAGTAAAGGGCTTAGCGTAGCTTTAAACATCATACAAGCTTAGTGAGTATTCACTGTTATTGCTATTACTATTATTGTTTACAGTTAGGTACAGGGTTCAGATAACTTTTGCCTTATGCTGGCAAGAAGGGTGCACAGGGTATTGTCAAGCAGGATGGGAACTTGGATCTTCAAAAGATATTTGGCCACAGCAACCACAGTCTGTGGTTCTCTCTGTCTCTCTCTCCATCTCCAACTCTCCTACTGTGATCAGGTTTCTTCCACGGAGTGGAGAAAATGATGGGTGGAGGCCATGGATGCCAACATTTTCAGCATATATTCAACTAGCCTAATGACCCCAGAGGAAAGAAGAGCAACACGATCCCCAAGGAAGCCTCTGATTGGCTCGGCATAGTCATGGGACCCTCCCTGGGCCAATCACCATGGCCAAGGAAGGGTACCACTGTTGGCAGTAGAACCAAGAACCTCACGGAGTAGTGGAGGGGCAGTTCCTCCAAGGAAGGGGGTGTTATCTCAGGAGAGAGAGCACAGGGATGCGAAGCAAAAACAACAGATGTTAGTCCTCCAACACCCACCCCTAGTACCTAAAAATAGGCTTACTTTGCCACACATGGGAACATAACTTTATTAATAACCAAATATCATTATTTGTGGTGAAGGAAAAATTACTACGTTTGTCAACTTGGAAGCTTGAAACCAACAGCGGCAAAAAGTAAAGAAGATATTCTGTCAATACAAAACAAACTTTAAAATGTGAATCAGATCATTGATAATTTTATAACTTCCTTTTTTCAGCTGCCTAGCTTTTAATTCTAAGTTGAGGTAACTTGTTAAATTTTCTTGTCCTCCAGAGTTCCTTAAAGAGTTTTTATTTGGGAAGAAAGAAACTATTCTGCTAGCAATGCAAGTTGTCAAAAATAAAACTTGCAAAGAATATGCTTCAAAAAACCTTGCCCTCGTTTCATGGTAGGTAATGCTATCGTAGCACGTTTACAGAAAATTTCAATTTCTCTTTTTGATGATCTTGGGTAAATGATAATGATGTACAGGTTATTTGAAATATATCTCTTATACCTTTTGTCGAATTTGTATTGCTTGATTCAATACGTTTTTCTTGAAGTTATACTATGTTGTTTTCACCAATGTAAATGACATCATTTGGAGTCTGGAATGTGAACAAGTCAGTACTGTGCTAACCCCTTGAACTCTTATGACTTTCTGAGTGGTCCTTTGACTTTATTAGTGCACTTGAATCATGAGAACAGTACTGAAGTGCTTCTGAAGGAAAATATGATTGTTGTATTTATGTCAAAGAACTAATTAAAGCCACAGTTTTTTTTTCTTAGTTTCTGAGAAGGTCACATCCTATGTGCATTGTCAGCTGAAAAATAAAAGCAGCTCACCAGGAAATCACTAGAAAAAAAATGCTCAGTTGTCACTCTGAAAAGTGATATATCTTTCAACTGGCCTCAAGATAAAATTGAGTCTCTTTCAAGGCAAGCGTTTACACTTTCCAGCAAGATTCTGATTCCAAAGCAGTCATGTTTATGTAGGAGAAAAATCATGTAAGCCCCAATTATTCAAGGGTCTCAGGTGCGTGCATCTTTCTCCAAAGCCTCATATTTCACATGATTACTATGATATTGGTAGGAGACCAGTTGAATCCCTATTGGAAAACCATATGCAATAAAGTTAAGTAAATTATCTACAACAAGTTGCTAATCCAAAAGCAGCAGACAGGGAAATATACAGCACACTTTCTTTTCACAAACTTAAATTATGAGTGTCTCAAGGGGCCATGTCCTAATCCCTTTTATATTTCCCTCCTTACACATAGTAGGTGATTAAGAGTTGTTTGCTGATTTATTTATCTGGCTGTGCCGGGTCTTCACTGCAGCACTCAGGATCTACTTTCCCGACCAGGGATCAGACCTGGGCCCCCTGCATTGGGAGCGTGTAGTCTTAACCACTGGACCACCAGGGAAGTCCCGGCATTTGCTGATTTAATTCAGAGTCAGAATGATTACAATCAGCAGTGACCAGGAGGTAGCTATGGCCTGAATCATCCAGACCAAAAAGTCCAGGACTGCCTCTAGGTTTGAGCCTATTGTGTACTGGGGGTGGGGGAGGGGAACATTCACATTGTAGACAGTACAGATCTGTGGATTTATTATGACAAAAATCAGCGTGTTACGGCATTTTCCTACAGAAGTGTCTAGGGGGTGCCTATTAGTAATTTACAGGAAGGCACCATCATCTCCATCGTATGGGTTAGCAAGGCCCTGGACAGAGGAATTGATGGATGGGCATTCAACCTTGAAGAGATCTTGAATCTGTAAATCACTGCAAGTGGGAGGAACAGCAAGAGGAATCCTGCTGAATAAGCAGTTGTTACACTTGCGGTGAAAAGTTTAGGAGTCAATCAATATGCATCCTCTCGTGGGGTACGTGATAGAAACCTGTGTTCCTCCCTCTCCCTGGCTCACATCCCAGTCAGTGGACTCTGTGTCACTTGCCTCTAGAAGGAGGGGGTAGGTGAGAGAGTGGGATTTTAATGACGCTCAGAACCACAGCAGCTGGGTCACGGTCCAGGAAAGCCACATCAGCTGGGCAGGCGCTGGTTAACAGCCTTCAGCTCAGGCCCTGAGGTCGCACCCACATCAGAGTGGGGAGGGAAGAAGGGCTCTTGACAGAACAGCTGGGGAACAGGCAGATTAGATCATTTCATGGCTTAAAGCAGTGGTTCTTAATGGGGTGATATATCTCAGGGGGCATTTTGGTAATTTGAAGAAGGGCTTTTGGTCAGCACGATGATTATAGGAACACTGTCCACATGTGGT
The DNA here is from genome assembly GCF_003031525.2 of Neophocaena asiaeorientalis asiaeorientalis. Lineage (NCBI taxonomy): Eukaryota > Metazoa > Chordata > Mammalia > Artiodactyla > Phocoenidae > Neophocaena > Neophocaena asiaeorientalis. Next base: position 4,617,653 of record NW_020185332.1, on the reverse strand, counting down.
GGATAAACTGGGGATACTAAATGACCTGCAATTTGACAGTCCCAGACAACGAAGAATTTTCCCAAGTCTGGCATGACGTTTGAATGTTCCACTAGGTATTCACATACTGGAAAAACCTCTTTATCATTATACAAGCCTAGAACCTACCTCTGTTTTTACATATAACATGAAGTAGGTTTTTTGTTTGTTTGTTTTTTATCCTTTTTCTTTTCCCATTTAGGTTTTTACATAATGCTGAGCAGAGTTCCCTGTGCTACACACAGTAGTTCCTTGTTGGTTATCCATTTTAAATACAGCAGTGTGTACATGTCAATCCCCAACTGCCTAACTAACCCTCCCTCCACCCTTCCCTCTGGTAGCCATAAGTTCCTCCTCTAAGTCTGTGAGTCTGTTTCTGTTTTGTAAATAAGTTCATTTGTATCATTTCTTTTTAGATTCCGCATATAAGCGATATCAGACAATATTTCTCTTTCTCTGTCTGACTTACTTCACTCAGTATGACAAACTCTAGGTCCATCCAACATGAAGTAGGTTTTGCTTTGTTTTAATAGAAACACTGATTTTTTCCAAGAGTACAACTACCATGCAAATCAGTACTTTGTTTTGCTTGGAAATATATCAAAAGTTGTTCATCACTGTGGAGAATCACTCTACTTGCTGGCTTTGTACTGCACACACCTGTGTTAGTTTGTACTTAAAACTGTATCATGTAAAAATGTAACAGAAGACATTTGAGACTCCCTTTTGCAGAATTTAGTAGATTCTTAAGCAGATTTAGATCAAAATATTATTAAAATATGGATATATATTAAATGCATAAACATCATGGAATTTCCTTAATAAAAGTTTTTCTTAATATTTACAATTTTACTATCACTTATTTATAATTTTTTAGAACAATGATAAGAAACCTAGTATTGCAATTATACATTTAGGGTTGCCTGGGTTCTTTTCCATCTTACTCTACAAGGACCTTCAATGTCTACCCTTGAATGACTGTTCTTCTTCCAGTCTATCTTTTACCCTCCAACACTATTGAAGTATATCGTCCCCAAAGTTGTTCTCATGTACTAGAGATGGAATTTATAAAAACAAACAAACAAAAAAAAAAACAACTCACCATGTGGCAGGATTTCAAAATAGGAAGGTTTCCATAAAACTCTGTCCCTCCTCAGTTCATCTCATAACAAAAGCAACAATTGATGCTACGTTTATGAATAAGTCCCAGCTTATTAGGGAGATGGTGTCACACTTCCTCATTTTCTCCACTATACTAGTATGTAGTTTATCTTGGCATGTTATCCCTACTTCAGTGAAGGTTACCTCCTGCTTTCTCTTATCACAGACAAATGACTCTGGTCTGCTACTGTGTATCCTCACACTAGTTCCTGCTTCAGCGTCCTGCCCAGCTACTATTGCTCTTTCATTCTCCCTTATATCTTGTATATTGGGTGTTATCTTATCTGTTTCCTTCTCTTAAAGCCGGACTCATTTATCAAGCATAGGTGCAACCATCTGACCAATTCACTATGTCTTTTAGTGAAAGTGTTCCTTACCATTTCAATGTTGAAATAAATTTTATCATTATTACATTTATTTCTCCATTATAGTTGTGGTATTATATTACTTTTTTAAAGTTATAACTATAGGTAGGTCTTATTATTTATGAATTTTATTTCAGGACCTATTTAAAAGAGTTTTTAATTTTTTTTAATTTTTGGCGGTGTTGGGTCTTCATTGCTGCGCATGGGCTTTCTCTAGTTGCAGTGAGCGGGGGCTACTCTTAGTTGCGGTGCACGGGCTTCTCATTGCGGTGGCTTCTCTTGTTGTGGAGCATGGGTTCTAGGCGCGCGGGCTCAGTAGTTGTGGCTCGTGGGCTCTAGAGCGCAGGCTCATTAGTTGTGGCGCACGGGCTTAGTTGCTCCGCGGCATGTGGGATCCTCCCAGACCAGGGATCGAACCTGTGTCAAGGTATCTCTTTGCATGTGTTGATAAGCATTGGAAGAAGAAGATCTGGTAGGGAGAGGAAGAGAGGTTAGGACTAGAGATGACAGTTTATCAACCCTCTAAATTTAAGGATGTCTGAGCCAGGGACCAGGGATACTACTAGGATTTTCCATGACTTAGTACTACTTTCTCAGTAAACAGAGCTGTGACTCGGCCCTGGATGATTACATGTGACAAATTCCTTCAAGCTGACAATACAGAGGACACTTTCTGTGGTTTCAGAGTTGATGCAGAGTGTCTTCTATTTTTATCTTCCTTAGATCATCTGAGTCAATTTCTAGGAAGCGTAGGCAGCTGGACACCCATTCTTTTTTTTTTTGCGGTACGCAGGCGTTTCACTGTTGTGGCCTCTCCCGTTGCGGAGCACAGGCTCCGGACACACAGGCTTAGCGGCCATGGCTCACGGGCCCAGCCACTCCGCGGCATGTGGGATCTTCCCGGACCAGGGCACGAACCCGTGTCCCCTGCATCAGCAGGTGGACTCTCAACCACTGCGCCAGCAGGGAAGCCCCTGGACATCCATTCTTTTGCCTCTCTCTTTCCCAGTATTCTCCCAACAGATCCAGATTTTGTGTGTGCAGGGTGAATTCCCAAACAACTGCATCCAAAGAGTTTCAGATCTCTTCCAAACCCAAATTAACAGATTTTTAGAGCACTTTAACTATTCTTTTATTATTTTTTCATTAAAATGCTATGCATAAGCAAAAGGAGGTAAGTCCTAAAGTGAGATATTTGCAAGTGGTGTGATGGTGGGCACAGCAATGAATAGCTTTAAACCTTAGATTCCTCAGTGCTAAAATAGGAATATTAAAGCTTACCTTGCAAATAAGTTATGGGAAGCAACTTATACAATGTCAGGGATGTAGTGGGTATCCAACAAATAGTAGATGTCATTACCAAAATGATCTGTGACAATATTTAATTTTCACTGAAAGATTTGTGGCACTAGATGAAAACGAATATTTGGTAAAACCATCTTAAAAACAGAAGAGTCCTGGGACTTCCCTGGTGGTCCAGTGGTTAAGACTCCACACTTCCACTGCAGTGGAGACGGGTTCAATCCCTGCTCAGGGAACTAGGATCCCGCATTGTCAAACCCAGTGGCTTTCAATTTTTTTTTTCTTATCATGACCCACAATAAATAATACATTTATATCATAATATATTTCATGCATGAAAACTAAACTAAATACTACATGGAACATTCCTACTCTTACTACATGTGAAGGGTGCTGATGTTTTCTATTCTGCATTCTTTTTAAAAAAATGTGTTTAGAAGGAAGTCTGCCTAATTCATTGACGTCAGAGGAAGTCAAGCAGCCACGGACAACTCAAAAGGAAGTTATTGCTCGCCAGAGGCTTAACATGAATGTAAACCCCAACCTTAGCTACATTCACTGGGTTTTACTACCAGAATAAAAGTTCTAAATCATACTTTACAACTGCTTGTCATGTAACATTTGGGCAAGCTTGGAGGAGTCCCATTGACAGGGACTTGTCTCTGGCTGAGTCATTAAACATGGCATATGTCCCAACATCTCTATTTGCATCCACCAGGAGAGTGTTAGTGATTTTTCTGTTTTAAGCAGTGAAGGATTTGCCTTTGCATTCAAGGTGATTTCTGAGCCCTCTAATTGCCAATAGGTTTGGTGCGATAAGTACGCACTTAGTGAAGTCACATTATAAAATGAGTTGCTCAAATATTTAATCAGCTGTGCACAAAGCCCAGCCACATGGTTCCTTCTGTATAGCATTCTATCCACTATGGCGAGGAGTTGCTATGGGTTACAGCTCTCCTGTCAAACATGAAAAAGCTGGATTTGGGAGGTGAGTTCCAGCAATGGCTTCCTCTTATCTGAAGAAAGATTCGCAGGTAAGACTCTTGGGCCAAGAGTACAAAAGTCATGGATTCTTGTCACATATATCCTTAATAGTTTTCTGGGAATCATCAGTTTCTTCCTCAGCTTCATTCATTCAGAGGGAAGAGCATATATTCTGCACCAAGCATGTGCTGAGAGCTTACATAAAGGTTAAAATAATTTCTCCAAGGATATCTAGTCAGCCAGTGAAAGAACTGAGATTCTAAGTCTGTCTTGCTTATTTTGAGTCCCCATTATGTGGCCAGGCATTGTTGGGGAACATGCAATATAAAAAGAACTTTTGAAGGACCTTGAAAGTCTAGTGGAGGAGGAGGTAAGTCCATAAACACACTGACATAGCCTAAAAAAAGAGCTCTCATGAATGGAATGAGCAAAGTAGTGTGGGAGATCAAAAGGCTGAATGACTAATTCTGTCGTGAGTTTTTGTGCTCTCTCTCTTTCTCTTTCTCTCTTCCTCTCTGTCTCTCTCTATTTATATATAGGGATTCTGGATGTCATGGGAGGTTTGAGAAGCAAGATTAATAAAAATTACAAGCCAGGGCTTCCCTGGTGGCGCAGTGGTTAAGAGTCCGCCTGCCGATACAGGGGACACGGGTTCGTGCCCCAGTCCGGGAAGATCCCACGTGCCGCGGAGCGGCTGGGCCCGTGAGCCATGGCCGCTGAGCCTGCGCGTCCAGAGCCTGTGCTCCGCAACGGGAGAGGCCCGCGGGCCCCCAAAAAAAAAAAAAAAAAAAAAAAAAAGTGAAAAATTACAAGCCAGACTCCTACTGAATATGAACTTTATTTTTTAGTAATGAAATCCTAGTGTTTCCGAGCCTTGCCTTATAAGAAGGGCCCTCCCAACTCAAACATTCTACGTATTAAATGTGACTCGAAATAGATGGGTCACTGGGTTAAGGTTTATGAACCTTTTTTGCTATAAAGAGACTGGCTTGTCTTGCCCTTGGCTGGGCTCATTCTTTACCCTTAAAGGTCAAGAAGCTGGATGTCTTCCCCTTTTTAAGAGAATCAAATTCAGTTTTTTATTCACACAGTGCTGCAATCCCTTGGACACTTTTAATACTTTATCAGACCTCACACCTACATCTCTTTCCCAAAAGTTTCAACAAAAGACTAATTGAATATCATGAATTCTGACTGAGTCTCATGCCCATCCCAGAGCCAAAGGTGGTGGCCAGGAGGTCTTGGATATGGGACAGGTGCTCCAACCCTGAATTTTGGAGGTAGGTCCCATTCCACTATACAGACTAATAAAGGGAGAAGAGAGGAAAGACCAAAAATACTGTCACTAGACATAGGGTGAATAGATGTTGGGCTACCCTAAAATAACTGCCATGAGTATAGAAGAACCTACCCAGGAATTGTAGAAATCTTGGGGAGGGCATTATATTTTTTAACAAAGCCTGGAATAGGAAATTGAGCTAAGTCTTATAGAGATCTTAAGAGGCAGGGAAGTATCATCTAATACGTAGTTTGCATCGGGGAAAAGAATGAGATAAGAGTAGATCTACCATGAAGCTAATGAAACTTAAACTTTCATATCTGACAGCAATCCTAAAAATGTTATAGGACACTATCATTAATGAACCATGACGCTGAAACAAACTTTTCTAAGCCATCAGTAATAAAATATTTAAATCATCCATACTAAAGGAAAGACTTTCTTTCCTCACTATAAAAAAATTACACTATTACATTATTGTAATATAAAGAGGTGATCAAGTAGTATGTAGGCTAAAACACGGGGAAAGTACTATCAAGTTGTGTCAGATGTTGATTAAATAAAATGTGCTGTTTACCCGGATTTTGTGATGTTTGTGGTATTTGTCAGGTCTTTCCAGTTTGTAATTTGTGATGACTTCTTTTCTCATTCTAATTAAATGTTCACATTAGTACTTATGTATTTGTAATTATTGTTCATTTTCCTAAAGAGAGCACCAAAATCGTGTAAGCTACAGATCCCACAGGACCTGCATCTATTCCTGGATTCTTCCTTCGGCAGGGCCCAGAGGGTGGCTCAGAGCTACAAGCTCACTTCCAGGTGTCTCAGCAATTTCTGGCCAGACATCCTCACACCACAAACCCAAGGAGGAGAAAGTGTCTGTGGCCCTGCATTCCCAGCTTAATTCCCAAGGTCACTCTTCTTGGACAAGTGTAATTGCCCTCCCTCCCCTTGAACCAACCATCATATGGGGAAGGGATACGTTGACTGGTTTAAGCCAATCACAGCCCATTCCTGGGTTGGGGGTGAAGTCAATCCCACCCAAACCACACAAATAAGAATAGAGACAGAGGGGTAATTTTCCAAAGAAACTAGGTGTCCTGGTACCAGGGAGGAAGGGACTAAATGCTGGACAGAAAGCAATAAGTATCCCAGAGCTGGGACTTTCCGTGGGAGTGAAATTTAAGAGGGCACCAAAAATTCAGCATAAAAAATTTTTTTATGCCTTTTTTTTTTTTTTTTTTTTTTTGCGGTAGGCGGGCCTCTCACTGTTGTGGCCTCTCCCGTTGCAGAGCACAGGCTCTGGACGCGCAGGCTCAGCGGTCATGGCTCACGGGCCCAGCCGCTCCGCGGCATGAGGGGTCTTCCCAGACGGGGGCACGAACCCGTGTCCCTTACATTGGAATGCAGACTCTCAACCACTGTGCCACCAAGGAAGCCCTAATGCACTGTTTTTAAAAACTGAACTAGCAAACTGCAGCCTGAAAGCTGGTTGCCTTTTTCTAAAAAAGTATGGAACTGTTCACAAATTTGTGTGTCATCCTTGCACAGGGGCCAGGCTAACCTTCTCTGTATTGTTTCAATCTGAGTATATGTGCTGCCAAAGTGAGCACCTGGCTGCCTGTTTTTATTACAGTGGCTGGGCTACCTCCTTTGGGAGTTAGGTTCTACCTCACGACTGTCTGCAAAATCGCTGATGTTCAAGAAGAAACTGTCTGGTCCCTGAGGCTTCTTGGAACCCAGGAATTGTGAGATGCTCTTTTCCTATGACAACTCTAAATTGGCCTCCTGATTCAGAGAGGTGTGGGAAAGCAGAGGATGCCCCATTTCCCTAACAATTAAGATCAAACTCCATATTAACAGCACAAGCCATTCACTAGATTTTGAAGAAAGAATGCTGGGAGGCCTTGGATTCAAGCTAAGCCTCTGCCTAATATCTCTAGCCCTTCACTCAGGCTCCTCCACCCCAAGCTGACGAGGGCAGGCTCAGCCAGCTTGCTGGCAATACGACGTGGAATCTGCTGGGGACAAATGGAGGAAGAGGCAGACCCTATCCACTTTGCTGCCAGACCAAGGCAGGCCTTGCTATTCTGTGTGGGCATGTTATGGCTTCAGTTACTGAGCCAGGCTTTATCCTCCATGACAGCTCATAAAAAATCAACACAGTCTTCAATGCTATCAGAAGCCTGTGCCTAGAAACAGCTAGTGTTGATGAAAGGGAGAAAGGCATCCTTCCTTCTAATCGCATGTGTGACTAGAAAGCCAGTATTTCATTAACAGGACCACAGGTAACCAGTAGAAGTGACAAGTAACCACAGGGAAGCCAAACATGTCACTTTAAATAACAATCTCTATTTACTTCTAAGAAACACATTCCTGGAAACATCAATAAGAGCCATTTGTCAGCTCTGTGACCCTGGTGTGTCAACTGGACACTTAACATTTGGGTGCTCGGTCTCTCCAGGTGTGAGGTGAGGGCCAGGACTTGAGTGATCATCTCTGAGGTCCTTTCCAGCTCTGGCATGCTACAGTTCTACCAGATGGGGGGTCATTTCCCTTCCCTCCCTTCCCAAGCAGTGGTAGGCAGCCCCATAACAGCTGTGGCGCCAGAGGACCAGGGCAGGAAACATGGGCAGGGCATAAAACCTGTATATACTGGCAAGTAGGACTGATGTGCAAAATAAATTTGCACTGTCACCTACTATTAGAACTTAGTTTAAAATAATCTCAGGGGGACTTCTCTGGTGGTGCAGTGGATAATACTCCACGTTCCCAATGCAGGGGGCCCAGGTTCGATCCCTGGTCAGGGAACTAGATTCCACATGCATATGCCGCGACTAAGAATTCACATGCCACAACTAAGGAAACCATGTGCTGCAACTAAGGAGCTGGTGAGCTGCAACTAAGACCCGGTGCAACCAAATAAATAAATAATAAAAAGTATAAAATAAAATAGGAATGTATTACATTCCCAAATAATTTTTTCTCTACACACTTGTGATAGTTTGGGTCCTCTGAGAAGCAGATGCCAAGAGGGAAGGGAAACACCTGTGAGGGAAAAGGAGCAGGGGGAACTGGGGGAGGTGGAGAGAACCTCCAGGACCCAATGCAGGTCTGTCAGCTGGGAAGGGAGAGGGGGACACAGGAAGGCTGGGGAGGAAGGGTCTCAAACCTACAGCACCATTCTAAGAATGTTTCAGATAGACTGAAATCATTTTCCTAGGGCTGCCTGAACAAAACACCGTGGACTGGGTGGCTTAAAGAATGGAAATTTTCCCACAGTTCTGGAGGCTACAAGTCTGAGATTGAGGTGTTGGCAGGATTGGTTTTATTCCGAGGGCTTTCTTCTTGGCTTGTAGATGGCTGTCCTCTCCCTGTGTCTGCACTTCATCTTCCCTCTGTATAGTCCTGTACCCTAATCTCCTCTTCTGATAAGAACACCAGTCATATTGGGTTAGGGCCCACCATCATGATCTCATTTTAATTTAATTACCTCTTAACAAGTCACATTCTGAGGTACTGGGGTTAGGACTTCAACACATGAATTTGGGGGGACATAATTCACTCTGTAACAGACAGGTAGGGTGTCCTCAAGCCAAAGTTGCCCATTAGAGGAGCCATGCGTCTCACAGCCACGGGATTCCATGAATATCACCGCCATGTTCTGTCCTTGGCTGGAAGCAGCCCACAGGAAGCTTGGCCTTGTGCAAACGCCATGGTGGATTCAAAGAGGCTGCAGCTGGGGCCGTCAGTTAAATATCCCCCTGCTGGCAGGAGATCTGTGGCGCATTTCCATGGTCACCACGACCTTCAATCTTCATTTACTAAATTGCTCAAGAAAAATAAATTGACCACCTATTAGGTACTAGGTGAGTGAGTCTCAACCCTGATTACATGACAACAAAATTAGCAGTGGAGATTTTGTTTTCCAGTGCATTTTTCTGGGCCCCATCTCTGCAGGGGGTCACTGAGCTTGAGAGCTGGTGTGCCAGGGGCTTGGGTGGGGAGGGTGGTGAATAGGACAGCCTTTGCCCACTAGGAGCTCCGGGCCAGTGGATGAAAGTGACATCTTTAAAAGCTTCGTGCACAGAATAGCAGCCACATTACCATGCCCTGGTTAAATCAGTAACTAGAATCAGCTGGACGCAAGAAAGACTTGTTATGACTTATCAATCAGTAACAAATATAAAGTCCCACGAGGATAAGTTCAGAGACTCACACTCATCCTGCTTTCTCCCTCAGTTCTCCTTTGCCGGGAGCTTAATCTATACTTCTTCCAGCCGAAACCAGGAGAAATGACTCAACTCAGATTGCCGTGTGATTCCCTGCAAAGGCGAAACCCCAGTACCAACATGTTCATTCCTACAGTGCGTCCCCAGCTGCCCTCCAGCTTCATCTGGTGGCTACCATCTTGGCCGTGTTCACAAATCTCCAATGTCGTGGAGGCACATTCCCCTCCTATTTACAGCAAAGGGAAGAAAGGCTACAGGCTCTAGCCTCTGCCCTGACGTGGAATGTGAAGGAAACACCAGGCTTTGCAGTCCCATTTTGCCTTTTACCAGGCAGACCCCTTGGAGCCAATTATTTGCTCTCTCGACATCTCAATTTCCTCACCTGTAATTTGGAAGTCATAGTGACTACCTTGCAAAGTTGTTGTTGTGAGGGTTAAAGAGACCACACAGGTAAGAATGTCTCCTACCACAGTGAGTTCACAGTTGGTACTTTATGAATAATACTGAGCTCCCCACCCCAATCATCAGAAAATTATTTTCTCTAGAGTTAGAACAAAAATTCTCTGGTCAAAACCACTGGGGAAATCAGAAAAGTCCAGTTTCCACTGTCCTTGAAATTCTCCCTTTTTTACCCCATTTATATAGCTGGGAGATTCCACAGCAGCCAAAACCTACTCTCCGGGAAGGTCCTAATGTCGATCTTTTCAACCTCATGTGAATTTCTACTTCTCTGGACATTCCTTCCAGAAGCATGGCATGATAACTATTCAGCCTCATCACAGAAAAGAAAGGCTTTACCTCTTGGTAAAGAAAACCACATCAATAGCAAGGACCTTTCTGGCGGCCTCAGATCACACCAGATAGGTGTCCCCCTCATACAAGGGTGGCCGCGCAGCTGGAATGGCAGCAGAAATAGGAAGGGTCATCACCCCAGGGGACTGCAAACATTTCCAGTAGGAAACATCTCTCTTCTTTCAAACTAAATCTTACCCTAGATACTGATATTTGTGAAACAGAAATATATCCTATTTCATTAATATAAAAAATTTCAGTGAAAATGTATAACCTTTGCTCATTATAACCCAAAAATGTATGAACAGGAGACTGTGTTGAAATTAGGACATTAGATGACAGTTACATTTTCTATCATCTTCAGTAACTTGTTGTTTGGGTTGCTCAGTATCAAGGAAACCCTGCTGCACACTGTTAATGGTCCCAGGCTTTTAACAGCTCTTCTGGCAATCTTGGGAGATCCTTTGAGAAAACTGTCCCTAAAGCTTGAAGACATAAATACCTATATAGCAAAAAGCACCCAGAAAGCACAATCATTGCTTAAATTATCTATAACATAATATTTTCCCATTGCCACATGTTTGCAATTCACTAGTTATCCCACAAGTGAGAATTACTCTGTAATGATGCATCTGAGCTTGGCCCAACCTTGAATCCAGCATGGTCCATGGGGCTGTGCTAAGACACATGCATAGCCTTGACTTTCACACAAGACCAGTGAGGACTGGCTGGTCACTACACAATTCCAGGTCAGTACACATCGACAAGAGATTTAAATATATGCACAGCCGAGGGGACTTCCCTGGTGGAGCAGTGGTTAAGGATCCACCTGCCAATCCCTGGTCTGGGAAGATCCCACATGCCACAGAGCAACTAAGCCCATGCACCACAACTACTGAGCCTGCGCTCTAGAGTGCACGAGCTACAACTACTGAGCCTGCACACCACAGCTACTGAACCCCACGCGCCTAGAGCCCGTGTTCTGCAACAAGAGAAGCCACCGCAATGGGAAGCCCGTGTACCACAAGGAAGAGTAGCCCCCCTGCTAGCAGCAACTAGAGAAAGTCCGTGCGCAGCAACAAAGACCCAGCACAGCCAAAAAAAACCATATATATATATATATATATATATATATATATGCACAGCGCATACAGCTCAACATCAAAAATACAACCTGATTAAAAAATGGGCAGAAGAACTAAAGAGACATTTTTCCAAAGAAGACATACAGATGGGTCACAGCGGAGATGTTCCAACAAGATTTTTCCAAGGCCACAGAAGAAGTTCACATGGAACTATAAATTAATGCGCTCATACCTCCTATGGTTAAAATTACAATAAATCTGTTTGTTGTCTTTTATTACTGTTTAAAGGCACTTTCATTTTTTAATGAAATTTGACTCAAGAGTTTGCAGAGTCCCCAAAGCATATCTGCAGGACCCCAATCCCGGCCCAAGCTGAGCCCAATACAGTTGGAGGAACCAGGCCCAGAGAAGCGCAGGGTGTCGCCCGGCTCACACAGCCCATTAGTGGCACAACTACAACGAGAACCTGAAATTTCAGCCTCCTTGGTGGTCAGTGCTTTTAGCACGACACCAGAGTCCTGGGAGGCTCCCTGTGTCCCACAGTAAGGCCAGCGGTAGACAACAGCATGTAGCCAAGCGTGAAATCCTTTCCCACAGGGGAGAGAAAATTCTCGAAATGACCGGTGGCTTTTATGACTCAGCCTGTGCTGTGGAGTATGGAAAAAGCATGGTTTGTTTGGTTTGGTTTAGTTTTTTGTTTTGTTTTTTTTTTTTTTTTGTTTTTTTTTTTTTTTTTGCGGTACGCGGCCTCTCACTGCTGTGGCCTCTCCCGTTGCGGAGCGCAGGCTCCGGACGCGCAGGCCCAGCAGCCATAGCTCACAGGCCTAGCCGCTCCGCAGCATGTGGGATCTTCCCAGACTGGGGCACGAACCCGTGTCCCCTGCATCGGCAGGCGGACTCTCAACCACTGCGCCACCAGGGAAGCCCTGGTTTAGTTTTTGAGAAAGAGAGGGAGCCAAGCTACATCATGCCAAGGTGTGGTTGTGCTGGGTCTGCGCTGGGCCCCTCAGTAAATGTGGGGAGGGGATGCAACCACTGTGGACTGGAGCGGAAGGTGGAGGGTTGGGGGCCGGCTTTGAGTTTGGGCCAACAGAAGGGCAAGCCCAGGAGGCCTGGGGCAGCAATCTCTCCATCTGCCAGACAGTTGCAACAGCTATTCTAAGCACTGGCCTGAGGCCAGCCTTGATTGATTTCAGCAATAAAATAACATGTTCCAAAGCTCATCTGTTTTGGACCATAAATGACAAAGAGAGCTATTACAGAATGTCACATTTGTCCCTCTGTTTGGGACACATCTCTGTATTAATACTTGTTTGGCCTCTACAAGTGATTCATGTGGGGCAGCAGAATGACTAAGTCACTGTCAGAATAATTTACTCACATCTCTCTCATCATCATTGTACGTTCTCTCCTGGAGACAAACATTATTCATGTGTCTCTTTGACCATGTGAATATGAATGTCACCGATGGGCTCTGGTTTCTCTCGGCTGAGCTGAGACATGGTAAACATGAGAATAAAATGCAAAGCATTTCCAACGATGGTTATGAAGCCCTGTGGTTAAAGGGTCAACCTACATTTTCTAATCATGGAACAAAGGAACGATGACCAAACTTGGAATTAATAAAGATGTTCCACCTCTGTCCACACCTCAACGATTTCAAAGGCCTTTCTCGTGCTGCCTCAGCGAAGCCAATTCTCCCTCCTACCCACAGGCATCTTCTCGCTGCCCCAGGCTCAGGAAGCAACTGGGCACCTTCCACTTTGTTCAGACTCCCCTTCCTTCAGGCAAAAATAACAGAAACCCTCTCCAACTAGTTCAACAAAAACCAGGGACTGTGTTGGAAGGAAACTGGAGTTCTCTCGGGAAGCTGAGCTCATGAGAAGACAGGGCATACCTGGGGGAGCAAGATTTCCTTCTCTAAAGAGGTACATTTTCAACAATTTAAGGAGACATGTTGGTAGGAGGGTCACTGAGCTTGTGTTGGAAGGTTAGAGGAAAAAGTGTGATATCAAGAAAGAGTTTGACAAGAAGTACAACCCCACCTGGCACTGCATCATGGGGAGGTAGTTATGTGACACGTGAAATCAACACTTCATCTACTTCTACCTGTGCCACGTGGCCATTCTTCTGTTCAAATCTGGTTAAAAGCATGGACTGTGCCACACACCCAGTGATCCATCCAAACACAAGGACTGCAGCCTAAATTCCAAATACCAGACACTGAAATCTTCAGCTTTGCCTAAGACAACAGGTCAATCCTCGAACCTTTATTGTGGTTTGGTTTTGTTTTTTTTTAAATTTATTTGGCTGTATCGGGTCTTAGTTGCAGCACACGGGATCTTCGTTGAGGCATGTGGGATGTTTCGTTGTGGTGCACAGGCTTCTCTCTAGTTGTGGCGTGTGTGTTTTCTCTCTCTCGTTGTGGCGCACAGGCTCCAGGGCGTGTGGGCTCTGTAGTTTGCGGCACGTGGGCTCTCTAGTTGAGGTGTGCGGGCTCAGGAGTTATGGCGTGTGAGCTTAGTTGCCCCATGGCATGTGGGACCTTAGTTCCCTGACCAGCGATCGAACCTGTGTCCCCTGCATTGGAAGGCGGATTCTTTACCACTGGATCACCATGGAAGTCCCTATTCTGTTGCTTTGTACAGGGCACTCTCTGTGCTAATTTGCTGTGGTTATAAAGCAATTAACAAAACAGCTTACATTTGTATTTATTTTCTATTCTATACTTTTCTGACACACGTGTTTTTCTCTTCAAAACCCATTACTTAAAAGAAAAAAAAAATCTGTTGGAGAAGTTTGTGTTAAAAAAGACCAAAAAACAACACCAACAACAAAATACTGTCTAACAACTGACATGCCAATGGTCAAACCTGCGGCTTGTAGAGAAGGTGGTCAAACAGTGATATACAATGTACCTACGTCCACCCACCAGCACTTCAGGGCCTACCCTCAGTCAGGCCCCAAGCTCACCATCAGACACTCAGGGCCAGGCTTATTGATGTTTTAGTGCTCCCCAGGGTTAGAGTGTGGCTACACTCTGGTCCCCAGAAACCCCCAAACTGCCCAGAATCCAGTTAGCTTCTCTCTTTACTTTTCTCAATTGTTTCTTAATAGCTTGCCATGTCCTGCTCATTTTGGGGGGCAATTTTATGACTTCATGTACAAGTAGTCTTGCTCTATGACTGCCCCCAAAATGGAAGATCTAAGGCTGCTATAGGATGAAAAGGAAGCTTTCCATCATCAATGCAGCACACACCAGTGCTGCTGTGGCGTGTTCCCTCATGCTTGGAGGGATACTCCGTGCGTACATTTGGATTTCAGGTTTTGTTTCTTCAAAAGATGGGTGCATTTTTCCAAGATACTACTAACAATATAAATGGAGAATGTTCATGAGTGGAGGAGAGTGGAGTAGTTGCCTAGATGTCTGATGGGCGAGGGATATGGGGGTAGTTTGAAAAGAAAGGGGACATGGGAAGAGCAAGAAATTTGGCTTAAATGGTTGCCGCCACAAGGAAGATGGCTCGTGTCTAAGCACGACTTGCCATGTGAATAGGAAAGACAGACACATCTCACTTGAACTAACACCCCTGGAGCTCCAGGTGGTTTCCTTGAGGGGTAGGGGGCTTGTTAGGTACAACCACCATGTTGCTGGAGATGGTATTTCATCTCTTGCACAAGGGAATATTCTATTGAAGTAATGGCCCTGGAAGGACAACTGGTGGCCTTGACCCGCCAGCCATGGAGCTGTCAACCTTGCACCCACCCTCTTTGTCAGGTTTTCACAGGAGTGTTTGCCCCAACCCTGCTTAGAAATGGGGCACTGCGTCTGGCTTTGCCCAGCCTATCGTTGTTAAGAAAAGTAAATGAAAAA
The DNA here is from genome assembly GCF_003031525.2 of Neophocaena asiaeorientalis asiaeorientalis. Taxonomy (NCBI): domain Eukaryota; kingdom Metazoa; phylum Chordata; class Mammalia; order Artiodactyla; family Phocoenidae; genus Neophocaena; species Neophocaena asiaeorientalis. The sequence goes on along the minus strand of NW_020185332.1, from coordinate 4,602,561 downwards.
GAAAAGAAAAGGAGAACAAAGAAGCCAGGGAAAGGACAAGAGCGTAGATGAACTTCCTTTCAAGACCCCCTTTGTTCCAGGCACATGCTTCCCATCGGGCACCTGAGAATCCACTACTGTCCGGACAACATGGGAGTTGGTATTACTCTGCCCTTCAGACTAGAGAGGAAAGAGAGGCTCAAGGAGTCAAATGACTTGCCCAGGGACACACAGTTGGCTTGTGGCAGTGCCAGGATTCCACCCTGAGGCTCTCTGACTTTAAAGCTCGTGAACACTCATCACTGTCCCCACTCCTGGGGATTATCTCATTTTTATGTCTGGCTGTCAAGGAGACCTTGCAATTCCCTCACGTCTCATTCTTTCCATTACATCACCCTCACACGGCAACACAGATCAGGCTCTGCCAGCCCATGGTCAGAAGTCACCCCCTGCCGATGGCTGCCCCACTGGTCCTTTAGGCCAGCACACCACCTGCGCAGCCCATCCATTCCACCCATAAGATGACCCAGGCCATCCCCATGACCTCCTGCTCCCATTCACTTTTGCTCTGGTCCCACCTCCACTGGACTCCCGATAGCCAAAGAAGACAGCTAAAGGGACAAGAAATACACAGTGAACAAAACTGTCAGCACCCCAGAAATCCGTGGGAACTAAGAAGCACGCCCATGGCGGGACAGCACCTACAGTGAGGAGAAGGCCTGGAGCCCAAGAAGTCTGTCTTCCCAGCTTCCTCTGCTGACTTCCTCCCCCATGGCTGAGGCCCGCTCAGCCTGTGTGGGAGAGGACCCTCTGTCTATAGAGCCTGGCCCTGGCGCCCCTTAGAGGCCACAGAGCACAACCCCTATTCAGTCCAGGAAATCACTTTGCCATATCACCTGTAAGGGGTTCTTCAGCCTTGTTGATCTGATAGCTCCAGTGACAGGGAGCTTACTACCTCTTTCCACTGCCAGACAACTCTCACCATCAGAAAGACCACACCAACGTTCTCACTCATCTGTAGTCCTGACCTTCTTACCTAGATTTATGAAAATGACTCTTCATTTTCCCATAGGTCTTCTCCTTTAGAAGCTAAGCATTCCCGGGACCTTCAGTATCCCCTCGTAGGGTGTTTTCAGGGCCCCAGGACATCCCAGTGTCTGTTCTGGGATATCCTCCAGTGTATCGAAGTCCCTTTTAACTTTCAGCACCCAAAACTGAACCCTGTGTCCAGACGTTGTTTGCCCTGCAAACAAAGGATGGAATATTTTTCATCCAAACACCATACTCCTATTTTTAAAAAATATATTATCGATTACTTTCTGGTTTGGATACAAATACTTCCAACAAGATTCCAAGGCTTGTATTCAGTTTTCTGGTATCCGGAACGTACTGCTGGCTCTCACAGAGCCACTCATCAATCAGTGCAAAACTTTACATTTCCATCCATGACATTCCACCTTGTTGACGTCAGGCTGCTGTTCCACCTTGCTGAGATTATTTTGGGTCCTAATTCTACTGTTAAACTCACTATCATTGATCTTTATATAAACCTCAAATTTGATAAGACATACTGTGTGTACCCGAGTCGTTGATACGAACATTGAACATGACTGTTCAAGATCAAAGCTCTACAGAGTGTATTTAGAAACCTTCCAGTCTGTCACTCATTCTTCAATCAATAATGCCTTAGGTTCCATCTTTCAAAAAAGTCACAGATTAATTCTCTCATAACTCAACCAGCATTTCTTCATCTTGTCCATTTAATGCCTTCTTACAATCCAGATATACCATACCTGTTGCACACCCCCAATTGGACTGGCCAGTAGTTCTTTTGAAAGGGGAAATGATCACTGGGCATGATTTACAGCGAGCCACTGCTGTCTCTTGGTGAATTTCTACCAAGAATTCACAGAACATTCATTTAGCAATTACCTAGAGACTTTCTAGATTCCACCTTCTTTCCTTTTTTGACAATTAGGGCACTGTTTTCTTACCTTCAGTCTTTTAGTACTTTCCTGTTTTCCATAATTCCTCAGAGATGACTGACAGGCATTCTAGTCCATTTACCTGCAATTTGCCTGAAGGAGGATATGAACTTATTCAAAACAGTTAGGTTTTTTTTTTTTCCCCCATTCCTTCCCCTATCTTGGGCTTCCATTTCCTGGTCTCCATGTTTTTCACTGTGTTGATCATTAACCTTGATACAATGGCAAAGTTGAAAAACAGTTGCGTTTTCTCTTTGTCATCTGTAAACATGACATCATCTACCCCAAACAATAGGCTCATGCCTTCGTAGTTCTTCCTGCTCTGAACCAAATAAAAACAGTCATTATTCTAGTTCTTCAAGCCAAAGTTCACCCTGCACTTTATTCGTCCTGTCTCTATCTTTACAAATTTATTCATTCATTCATCCATTGGATGAACTTTTATTAGGAAATCTATATCTTGCCCCCAGGTAAGATAGTTAAAGTAATTACATCCTAGTGACACATTCTCCTTCTGCCAAATTTTGGTGTTTGCATTATTTGCTTCTACACACTTTCTCAGCACCCAGAATATCACATGTCACTCCTATGGATATAATTAGGGGGAAAAAAGGTTGCTGGAGAAAAAAAGAAGTATAGTCCATATGGCAGGGCAGGAGCAAAGGTATTTACAATGCCTCCTGGGGAGAGATTAAGAAGGAAAGTAAACCCTAGCGTTTAAACCACATTCCCCCATTCGTGAGAAGGAAGAGAGTTAAAGCAGGCATTGAAGTGGATTTCTTCTGGTGGATGGCAAGAATCACCAGTTTCAAGTCATAAAATCAGACAAGAAAAACATGCATGTAAAGTAAATGCATACACAAGCTTCTCACTGAAACTGCAATAGAGGTAGATTCTGAAACATTTCTAAGGAATTATTACTTAATATGTACAAAAATATTACCGATGGTTTAGTAATAATATTAGTTCTTGTTATTTTGGTTAGTTAACCATAAAAATTAAGATAAGGGTGTCATATAGATCTGTGACCTCAGTGTCTCCAATTCTACGTTTCACTTAAGGCCTTAAGTTATTTAACAGCAAAACTGTCCCATCCTATCCCATCCCAGGGGTTTCAGGCCCTAGTCCTTGGGTGTAAGGAGTCACGGATGCATCAAAGCCATGTGGGCACGGGAGTTGGAGGAAACGATGAGAGCCCAGTGAATGAAGAAGCTTCTCGTGGCAGCAGCATTCAAAATGGACCTTCACAGGTGAGCGGGAGATGAAGGGCTGATCTGGGCAGAGGCCCTGGCCGGTGCTAAGGCATGTAGGGTAACCCACATGGCACGGAAACGCCAAGAGCTGACCCAGGGAAGGAGCAGCCCAAGGGAAGGCCAGGCAGTGGAACTGGGCCCATCTCTGAAGCCCCTCAAATGTCCCAGAAGGGAGCCTAGAATTTCTCCTGAAAGGAGAGGGGAACTAACTTGATTTGTGAACCTTCTGGGTAGTACGTCTTGAGCTGACTTGTGATTTCAAAAGACAAGGTAGGAGACAGTTTGCAACATGAGTTCTCTGGGGAGTGGCTCTGGAAGGCTCCATGTTCTGCTTTGCTTCTGCTATACCTTTTTTGTATGTTATCTTTAAGATAACGTCCGCAGTCTCGTTAGGCTAGGCCATAAAATGGGAATTTATTCAGTTCTGTCTCTGAAAAGCTGTGAATCACTCTTTCTGGCTGCAGTTTCTCTGTCTGTTAAATCAGGCCACAATACCTCCCCAGCTACCTCCTAGCCGAGAAGAGCTATCTTATTTTTGACATCTTACTGTGTGCAGGCAGGGGGCACAAACAGTATCTCATTTAACCCTCATATCAACCTTACCAGGGATGAACAATTAATATCCCCACTCTACAGATAAGGAAACTGAGGCTCAGGAAGGGCATGTGACATCCCTTAGGTCTTACAGGTGTAAGTGGCACAAGCGGGATATTCCTTTGCTGAATTTCCCAGTAAGTCGAGGAGTGATCGTTGTGAGGCTCCCCACCCCCACTGGATTCTAGGTGTTACTATGGTTGTAGGAAGCAGTGGGAAGACCCTTTCATTCTCCCCCAAAAGCTTTCACCTTCTGCACAGTGTGCTACCTTTCTGTCTCCTGTCAAGCCGGTGCTGTCAGTTCGTGTTTAGAATACGGGGTTACTGATTTTAATCGTAGCCCCACCCCAGGCCTCTCCAGAATTCAACAGTTTGGGAAATGTAATTCAGCCCTCACCTCCAGCAATACTGTGACCCCATTTGCCTTTTTTCCACTTACTCATCACACCAGTGATTCAGAAACGTGCTGTTCTTATGGTAATTCATGCTTGTGCTGTCCTGTACAGGCGTTGGCCGTGACTTCCTGTTAGTGCACGGCTTTTATTTTTGCCTGAACTGGGATCAAATGACTTTGCTTATAGCAAAAGTGGAACCGAAAGTCCCTGGAAACCCTGGGGCAGAATTGGTCAGATGGTTTTGGATTTATGATGTTTTCCTTTGATGGAAAATAAGGTAACGTAATAATATAATTAAGAGGTGGCTGCGGCGTGATGGGAAGAATATAAAAGCTGAAGTCAGGAGACCAAGCCTCCTCCTCTCTTTCTACTGAATGTGAAGTTGTTTTTGTTAATTAAGAAACAGTCACACTATACGTATAACTGAATCTCTTTGCTGTACACCTGAAACTAACACAAAATTGTAAATCAACTATACTCCAATAAAATTTTTAAAAATAAATAAATAAAATAAAATGTAAAAAAAATTAGACATAGTTCACACACCATGAAATTCACCCTTTATGGATGGTTTTTAATACACCCAACCAACAGCCCTCTCTAATTCCAGACCATTTTCTCATTCCCAAAAATAACTGCACACCCATTAGTAGTCACTCCCCATGCCCTTTACTGTGTCCCGACAACACCTAGACTTGCTCGCACCTCTCACCTTCTCTCCCTGGCCCTCTGCCCCCGAATCCCCCCCGTCATCACCAGCCAGGTCACCAGGGATGAAGTCCCTCTGGCCGAGCACAGGGCCACGATCACTGTCATTTCACTAACCGTAAGGATGGCTCTGCTGTCCAGCACAATGTCATCCCTGACGGCAGAGAACTTCCACCACCTTGCTACAACTGGTATCTAGGTGAACACACAGAGAAGCAGTCAGAGTGGGATGGGAAGCCCAGAGCATGAGCTGGCCCTGACTACTGGCATGGTTCTCTGCCACCCAACCACACTCAAGAGGTGGACTCTCCAGCATCCGTCAAGTCAGCCTCAGGGAATATGAACACGTCGGTGCCCCTTGCCTAGGGCAGAAGTATCACTCACGGGACTCACCCACATTTCCTGCCTCCTGTGTTGCTCCTATTGAAGGGAACACTTATTCCCCAGCCCAAGTTTTCATCTATAGGAGGAAATTCACGCTCTAGGCCAGAGAAGGTGCAATGTGCAAGAGACACCTCTCTCTGACCCCTCCTTCTCTCCTCCCTCGGGGGAGGAGAGACTCAGCACCACCTTTTAAAAAAATGTGTATATGATATGATATGATGTGATGTGGTGTGATATGATACGATATGGTGTGATGTGATATGGTGTAATATAATCTATGTAGTATACACTTATGTCTTTGTTTTCGTCTGTTCCTCCACTAAAACATAGTATGCAAGAGAGCGGAGAGCTGGTCTCACCTCCAGTGCCTAGAACTGTGCCTAAACAAATTAGATGCTGTATGAATGTGTTGAATAAACAGAGGAGAGAGTCAGGAAAACAGAAAAGTGGCATGAGGTCAAAGGCCAAAATGGAACACAGAAGAGTTTGCCACTAATATGAGAAGCTCTGAATACCGAGACTCATATTTCTTTAAAAATTATATTTTTATCACGTTTTAAGATGTTCTACTTCAGGACACTTAGCACAAAAGGACCATCGTTTGGTGAGCCCAGCCCTGCAGCCAGAGTTGGCTGCTTCAGCCTCCTGGCTGCTCTTCTGTTCTCAGGACTCTGCTCTCAGCCCTGCCCACCCATGCTCAGCTGGATGAAAGGGGCCTCAGAGACCCCTCCTCTCTGGCAGCTGAGCCAGCGTGCAGGCTCAGAGCAGACATCCTGGCTTTTCTTCCCGGGCACTACTGGTTCTCTCTAATAGGAATTGCCAGCCAGTCATTCCCCCCAGGGCAGCCCTCTATACAAGGTACTGAAGGCCCACCAGAAACGCAGTGATGCGGAGAACATTATACTTACTGCAGCATTGTACTGTATGTCGTTATAAACTGCTTGATATAGGATGTAGAGCCCCAAGAGGTGTGCTCTGGTAACAACAGGCAGTACATACCTCGGCTGCCTTAGAGTTTTGCTTTGCTGAGAGGGGTCTACAAATTTGGATGCACATCCGAGTTGCCCAGACCAGAGAGGAGAGGCTCTTGGTTGTGACAGACCTGCCTCATTGCTCTTCCCCGAGGCAGGTTGTTCCTCCAAATAAGTGTTCAACAACATTTGAAGGGACTCTAGACTGTTATCCTGCCCATGGTATCCATGGTATCCATGCACCTCTGTCCACTCCTGCCCCCTCCCTCATACTGTACCCTGAAATGCACCATTCCTCCTAATCTATCTTAACTTCCAATCTTACCCCCAACCCCATGGTGGTCTCAAGCACTAAGAGCTACCACTGGGTAAGACTGACACTTGTCTTAGCTAAATTTCCTCTGAAAGAGGACAATCTACATCTGATACTATCCAAGGGCATCCCAGGCTCAGCCTCAAATTTCATGTCAATGGCTCCTAATGGAGTGATTGCACATTTCACACCAAGTCTTTGACCCAGAGGAACCTTTGTCTCTTGGCATCTGCAGCAACCTAAATCCAAATGTAAAAGGAGAAAGCAAAGGCCATGTGGAAGCTAGGTCAGCATCCCTCAGTGGTGTTGATTCAGCATAGGATTTGGGTCAATGATATTTTGCCATGGTCCACATTGGCGTAGAGCCTTTCATTAGCCATGAAGCTCTAGGCAAGCTTGATTTTCTCGACCTCTCTAAATGAATGCATTTCCCCTTATCCCTGGTAAAGAGAATGGAAAAACACTTTTAGAAGTCAGTCCAACAATTTTAGCCTTAACAGGTTGGGTAACCTACTTGGCCCTAGGTTTCATTGTCCACCAGTTGACCAAGGGCATCTGGATGGCTGGTCTGCAGCCACCATGAGTTTGTTTATAGACCAGGATTTTCAGGATAGAGGCTCTTTACCTTCTTCCCTTACCTAAACAGCAGAACAATAACCAGAGAGTGTTTAACAATGAAAGAATGAGGGTAAGCAAATTTGATTTTAAGACCATGACGTCAAACAGGGTGAAGCATCAGTTTGGTCTTGCAGGTTTGAGCCTACAGGGTTCACACAGGTTTGAGCCTACAGAGTTCAAACCTATGTGAACCCTTACACCATGCTGTGTCAGATTGTGAACTCCTTGACACCAGCCCTACAGACATGCAAGGAGAGTCAGTTAGACTAGGAAGTGTATTTGCCCCTCAGGCAAATATGCAAAAAAATCTGCTCCTGAAGATGTGAGTGTGGCAAACATTGCTTTGTGATATTAGTCTTACGGCAGGCAGCAGCATTCACTATGGCCTCTCCTTAACAAAACCACACGGACTATTACGAGTAACTTTTAACAAAGTAAATTCAAGTCCACAAATATTTCATCCCCTAAAAATGTAACTTCCGTCTTGCCAGTAACAATGTTGCTAACATTTTCCAGGATCTCTTGGTTATGAGGTTATTTTTTCCTTGAAGTTTCAGGTCACACAGTCTTCCTGATTCCCATTCCCCTGAGTAGAACTGACCACTTTGTTCTGCACGGTACCCTGTACATGCCTTTACTGAAATGAACATTACTGATGTACCCAGTTTTGCCCGTATCTCTGTTGTAGGAATTCTTTCTCTTTCTCTCTGCCTAGGATAGAGAGGAACCTCTTTCTCCATGCAATCTCATTTCTACCAAATATATGTTTGTTGAATTAGTAAACAAAGTTTCTTGGAATGGTGCAGAATGTATGGTTTCTGCAGTCACCTTAATTTTTTGCATTATCCAAACTGCAACCAATAATGAAGTTTGAAAAGAGTTCAAGTATAGAAAATAATAACTTCCTATTTCCCATTTCCTTCAGCCCCCAAATTTTCTTCCAACTGCCCTTTTCCCTCAAAGAGGTTTTTTAGATCCTTTTAAGATTTTGTATTATATAAAGCTGCAAATTATACAGTGACAGCTATAGTGAACAATGCAAGAAGAAGCTCTATTTTTGTCCAGGCTCTGACACTAAACACCTGGGTCACACTAGGAAGGTCACTTCCTCGCCTGTTGAGTATAACTAGGGGTGGCAAATGGGTTTCATTTTAAGGGTCAACTCTAATCAATTGGTAGCGATCACATAAAATATCATGTTGGAGGATTCTGAACTCCTAATTGAGTTCCGCAGGAAAGAATTTCAGGATTGATTAGTGATATCTGCCGTATGTTGCCGGTGGAAAATAGGCTAGATATTTACCATCCTCATATAAATGATCTCAAGCATCTCTTCTCTCAAGCTCTAAACTTCTGATTTATTTTTTAGTAATTCATAGACTACCCAGCATCTTTTAACATTAATAATACACATGTTACATACAGCCAGGATGCATTCAGTGTTTACTGGATCCTGGTACTGTGCAAGGCACTTTGTCTAGATTATGTCATTTTATTCCCACAACAATGTGATGGGGCCCATGCTATTATTATTCACATTATGCAGGATGAGGAAACTGAGACCCAAAGAAGTTGAGTGGCTTGCAAGATCCCAGGGCTATAATAGTGAAATCAGGATTCACACTCCGAGAGTCTCTCTCCAGAAACTGGGTTCTTAATCACTAACTCAAGGGGGCCTTTCCACTTTAGCTTCTTTCTCAACAAAAGACTAAGATAAAGTCTGCAATAAGAAAAAAATAAGCCCGTTCAGAGATTAGGAAACTGCTTGTATTCTACTGAGAGGCAATGATTTGCAACCTTAAGTAACACAAGGCTGTACAAATATTGACGGTTCCTGAACCCCTGATATTACAGGCCAGCTGTTTGAAATGCATGAGTCCCTGGGAAAACTCAGATACATAATCATTTTGCAGTAGTACTAGTCAGTGAAAGAAGTGGTGATATTTTAGGTAAAATGAAACAGGAAATCATTCTTTATCTCCCTTTTACATATGGAGAGAAGGGTTAAGAACTTCACTGGGCGCCTTGATGCTATTAGGCAATTCTTTTAGCAACTTCCTTGACACACCATCCTCAGCCCCTCTCTGTTCCACACTCCCTGACTCTCCGCAGATGATCCCCACTGTAATTTGCTCACTTTGTTCCTAGTCCTTTAGGCCAAGCAGACTCACCCATGCATTACGACCCTGTCAGTCAGTCCATCAAGGCAAGCCTCACCTGCTAGCATCTTCTCTCGGCTCAGCTCAGAAGAGGCTTCACACCATTTAGCACAATGAATTACCAGAGATGGCTATAAAGGAACAGCTTCGCCAAATTCAACTGACCAATAGGTGGGACAGGGGACCCAGTCACATTTCCTTTCATGGAAACCTGAGAAGCACCCTCTCCCAACCTGCCAAGGTTAGAAAAAGGCATTCCCACTGGTGGCCAGCGTGTGAAAGGAGGTGCATATTGCTTCCCACATCAAGATGCTATCTTTTGGTTTTTTTGTATGTCAGTTTTCTTCTATCTTTATTCATCAATACCGCATTCACTCCTCTCTATCCAAGACTAAACTTTGTGTCCCCTATGCTCTGGACCTCATCCTTTAAAAGAACTTACCTCTCTCCTGAATTGGGGGTTTTTAATTAATTTCCAATTATTCATTAACTACACTAATGGATTCTCCATTTAAGAAATTAAGAGGAGGCTTCCGGGAAGACGGCAGAAGAGTAAGACGCAGAGATCACCTTCCTCCCCACAGATACACCAGAAATACATCTACATATGGAACAACTCCTACAGAACACCTACTGAACGCTGGCAGAAGACCTCAGACCTCTCAAAAGGCAAGAAACCCCCCACGTACCTGGGTAGGGCAAAAGAAAAAAGAAACAACAGAGACAAAAGAATAGGGACTGGACCCGCACCAGTGGGAGGGAGCTGTGAAGGTGGAAAGGTTTCCACACACTAGGAAGCCCCTTCGCGGGCGTAGACTGCGGGTGGCGGAGGGGGGAAGCTTCAGAGCCACGGAGGAGAGCACAGCAATAGGGGTGCGGAGAGCAAAGCGGAGAGATTCCTGCACAGATGATCAGGGCTAACCGGCACTCACCAGTCCGAGAGGCTTGTCGGCTCACCCGCTGGGGCGGGCGGGGGCCTGGAGTTGAGGCTCGGGCTTCGGTCTCGGAGCGGAGGGCAGGGAAAGGACTGGGGTTGGCGGCGTAAACACAGCCTGCAGGGGGTTAGTGCGCCACGCCTAGCCGGGAGGGAGTCCGGGGGAAAAGTGTGGACCTGCCGAAGAGGCAAGAGACTACTGCTTCCCTCTTTGTTTCCTGGTGCATGAGGAGAGGGGATTAAGAGCGCTGCTTAAAGGAGCTCAAGAGACCGGTGCGAGCCGCGGCTAAAAGCGCAGACCACAGAGACGGGCATGAGACGCTAAGGCTGCTGCTGCTGCCGCCACCAAGAAGCCTGTGTGCCAGCACAGGTCACTCTCCATAACCTCCCTTCTGGGGAGCCTGTGCAGCCCGCCACTGCCAGGGTCCCAGGATCCAGGGACAACTCCCCCGGGAGAATGCACGGCGCGCCGCAGGCCTGCCCCGCATCCATACCCCTTCCTCCCCCCTCCCACCCCCCGGCCTGAGTGAGCCAGATTCCCCCAATCAGCGGCTCCTTTAACCCCGTCCTGTCTGAGCGAATGGAGATCAGCTCGGTGCTTTGTGACCGCCTGGAGTGGTGGGATAGGGAGGGTGGGAGGGAGGGAGACACGAGGGAAGAGTTATGGGAACATATGTATATGTATAACTGATTCACTTTGTTATAAAGCAGAAACTAACACACCATTGTAAAGCAATTATACTCCAATAAAGATGTAAAAAAAAAGAAATTAAGACATTACAGATAAGGCTAAAGTCAGGCAGGTAGTTGAGAATATGGATTTTGAAGGAGGGGACTGGGAATAATAGCTTAAGTGGTCATTGGAGACATAACCATCGATGAGAGAATTTTCTCCTCTATCTTAAACTCTTTTCAAAACAGTTTCTTCCCCTCAGCATAAATAGCCTCATCTTCAGAAACAAAATCACTCTCATCTTCAGAAACAAAATCAAGAAAACAGGCCAAAAAAATCTCCCCTTTTCCTAAATCTTTCTCCAGTTATCAACTGCCTCTTTCCTTCCTCTCCTCCCATCCACTCCTTTTAAGGTTTTCTCTGTGTCCTCTAACTTCTGCAGTTCCACTACAATGTGTCTTGCTTTTGTTTATATGGGTTAGACCTAACAGAAAGAGCACACATTTACACCAAGAGTGTCAATAAAAACCCAAGCGTATTTTATTGTTGTCTTCTACTACTACCCTTGATCCAGAGAGCTGCGAGTAGGCTTGCAGCTAGAAGCCACCTGTACAGTTATACCCATTCTGCTGTGTTCCCAGCTAGACCAATTTAGGGCCCCCTAAATGTAAGGAGCAGCTCCTTCCTGCCAGGGGGACATGGACCATTCATGTCTGGAGCTCCCGGGATGGGCAGTGCTCCCCCAAGCACTCAGCACAGCTAGAGAGCTGGTCATTGCCAAGGTAAGCACTTGTTTTATCAAGAGCTTATCAGGGTATAACTGTGATTACTACCAGCAGTGCCCAGCATGCTCACTTCTCTACTCCATCCTGGTCAATCAATCATACTTATGTGTTCACTCTTACATCATATATCATCATAAAAAATTGTTTTTATTTTTAAGCCTAATATCCTTCTCATTTATTCTGGTGACCCTCTAAAAGGAGTCTCAATATGCCACATTAAGCCAGTAAGTCCCTGGACCAAAAGGAAGGCCCCTAATCTCCTCTGATTGTATCATTATATATGTACACAAAAAAAATCAGAAAGGAATTCTCTTTATAAAAGGATAGCCAGAAATGTCTACTTAGACCTTCCACCCATTTTTGATTGGGTTGTTTGTTTTTTTGACATTGAGCTGCATGAGCTGTTTGTATATTTTGGAGATTAATCCCTTGTTGGTTGCTTTGTTTTCAAATGTTTTCTTCCATTCTGAAAGTTGTCTTTTCATTTTGTTTGTGGTTTCCTTTGGTGTGCAAAAGCTTTTAAGTTTAATTTGGTCCCATTTGTTTATTTTTGTTTTTATTTTCATTACTCGGGGAGGTGCATCAAAAGAAGACATACAGATGGTTAAAAAGCACATGAAAAGATGCCCAACATCACTAATTATTAGAGAAATGCAAATCAAAACTACAATGAGTATCACCTCACACCGTTCAGAATGGCCATCATCAAAAAATCTGCAAACAATAAATGCTGGAGAGGGTGTGGAGAAAAGGGAACCTTCCTACAATGTTGGTGGTAATGTAAACTGGTACAGCCACTATGGAGAACAGTCTGGAATTTCCTTAAAGAAACTAAAAATAGAGCTACCATATGATCCGGCAATCCCCCTCCTGGGCATATATCCGGAGAAAACCGTAATTCGAAAGGATACATGCATCCCAATGTTCACTGCAGCACAATTTACAATAGGCAGGGCATGGAAGCAACCTAAATGTCCATCAACAGAGGAATGGATAAAAAAGATGTGGTACATATATACAATGGAATATTACTCAGCCATAAAAAAGAACAAAATAATGCCATTTGCAGCAACATGGATGGACCTCGAGATTATCATACTAAGTGAAGTTAAGTCAGACAGAGAAAGATAAATATCATGAGATATTGCTTATATGTGGAATCTTAAAAAAGGTTACTCATCTACAAAACAGAAGTAGAGTTACAGAAATAGAAAATAAACTCATGGTTACCGGCGTGTAAGGGGGTGGAGGGATAGATTGGAAGATAGGGATTGACATATACACTCTACTATATAAAATAGATAACTAATAAGGACTTCCTGTATAGCACAGGGAACTCTACTCAATACTCTGTAATGGCCTCTATGGGAAAAGAATCTAAAAAAGGGTGGATATATGTATATGTATAACAGATTCACTTTGCTGTACACCTGAAACTAACACAACACTGTAAATCAACTAGACCCCAATAAAAATGAAAAAAAAGAAAAAGGATAGCCAGTTGTCCTGACAAAATTTAATAAATGTTACCCATCCTTCTCCCAAAGATTTAAAATATTACCATCATCAAAAACCTCATTTTCAGGGTTTCCCTGGTGGTGCAGTGGTTAAGAATCCACCTGTCAAGGAAGGGGACATGGGTTTGATCCCTGGTCCGGGAAGATCCCCATGCTGTGGAGCAACTAAGCCTGTGAGCCACAACTACTGAGCCTGTGCTCTAGAGCCCACGAGCCACAACTATTGAGCCCGCATGCCACAACTACTGAAGCCCACGTGCCTAGAGCCTGTGCTCCGCAACAAGAGAAGCCACCGCAATGGGAAGCCCACGCACTGCAACGAAGAGTAGCCCCTGCTCACAGCAACTAGAGAAAGCCTGCGCACAGCAATGAAGACCCAACGCAGCCAAAAATAAAAAAATTATTAAAAAAAAAAAACACGTAATTTTCAACTATGCAGGACTGTTTCATTTTCAGATTCTTTGATCTCTAATTCTAGTCCAATATCAATATCATACGGTTTTACATGCTACAATTTTTCATTTCATTTTGATATTTAGTAAGTCCTCCTTTGTTCTTTTCTGGCAAAAATTCTTGGGAGGTGGAAACTAGTGTACACATTTTCTCTTTCATGTAAACGTTAGAATCTGTTCGTTAATTAAATATCCTTTTGAAATTGGCAGAGAGGCATACCAAGTCAGTGAGGATGAGCTGGGCTTGTTAATATTCTAGTACTGGGGATAACTGGACAGCTATATGGAAAAAAGATAAAATTCTATCCATATCTCTAACTGTTGATAAGGATACTTTAGGGGTTTAATGTATCAGAGATTTAATTTATTGGAGAAATAATAGAAAAATAAGGGGACACAGGCTGTGTCTTCAGCCTCACTGGGAGAGACAGATGCCTATGTGTGGGCTGCAGCAAAGGCTATAGAGCAGGTTTGCACAAGGCCCCACGGGAACCCAGTAGGGAGTATCAGCTCTGCCTGAGAACACGAAGCCTTCACAGCCCCTCTGGGCTGCAAATGAGAAAGTCAACAGGCTCAGGAGAGGCGGGAGGGGGTGTCAAGCAGGGGCAAAGTTATGGGGATACAGAAGGGCACGTGCATGCGAGATCAGGGAATTTCAGAGTGAAGGGTATGTAGCTGAGAGGGCCGTTGTGAGGTTGAGCGTGGTCTAGACTGTGCCAGCTCCCAGAGGGCTATGACCCTGGACTGCAGAGCTAGTCAGCAAAGGGGTACCCGTGTCTAGAAATTGACCCTTGAAGCCTTGGAGCGTCAGGAAATTCTTACCTGGTCCCCCAGTTAGCTACTGCAGCTCATTCACTGCAGACTAGAGAGAGGAGAGGCCTCAACCCTGACACTCTCCAGGCTCCCCACAACTCCTGGTTTCATCTTAGCAAAAGCCCAACACAAGTGCCAGGGCCTCTGCAGCATCTCTGCGACCTCCGCAGTGGGTACAACCTGTCCTGAGTGTTGGTGTCCTCTGCAGACTTCAGTGCTATAGCAATAATCAGGAGGCTTCGGGGGTTTTCCTCTGGGTTCAAAACACTTCAGTTTCACTTGGTGCCAGCACTTGCCAGCTCTGGAGCCTAGAGCCATCACAAACAAATTCTGTTCACATGATGGCCATGAGCCCCCAGCCCCTCTTAAACTAACAAAAACACCCTTATCTCCCAGCCCCCCAAAAAGAAATCCCCATCATTGTTCAAATGCGCCAACTTCCTATTCTCCCTGGCCTGCTGCCTCTTCTTCACTTCAGTTTCCCAGCAGCGGCCAACATCCCTGGCAACTTGAGCAGCAAAGCAGGCGGGTTCTACCCAGGTGTGTGCAGGATGAGGCGTGTGGGAGGAGACAACCTGGCGGGCATAGCAGGGCTCTTCCCAGCTCTCCAAGAGCCAGAGGCATTTACAAGGCCGGCCTGGGGAGCCAGCCTGCGGCCTACTCTAAATAAATACTTCCAACCTTGGCTGGACTCACTGCAAGTCATATGTGTTCAATGCTTCAGAGTTTACAAAGCTCTTGTCATATACATTACCTCTCTTTATCCTCACAACAACCCTGCGAGGCAGGATCCGAATTTTGTTTCAAAGGTGAGGAAACCGAAACTCAGAGTGTTTAAATGGCTTTCCCCAGGTCATCTGGCTAAATGCAGATGACCTGCATTTATGACTTTTGCCTAAATCCTGTGGGCGTTGCCCTACCCTTGGCATCACAGAGAGGATGGAGGGCTTTGAGAAGCCCCAGGAGACGTGTGGCACACACACACACACACACACACACACTCACAACTATCATGGTACCTGTTCCACTTTAAGAACCTCATACTGGGGACTTCCCTGGTGGTCCAGTGGTTGAGACTTCGCCTTCCAGTGCAGGGGTGCGGGTCCGATCCCTGGTCGGGGAGCTGGGATACCACATGCCTCGCAGCCAAGGGACCAAGGCATGAAACAGAAGCAGTGTTGTGGCGAATTCAATAAAGACTTTAAGGGTGGTCCACATCAAACAAAAGAAAAAAAAATTAAAAAAAAAAAAAAAAGAACCTCATAATGAATGAGCCAAAGAACTGAGTACAGTGCCTTCATCTGGGAAGGAGACCACCCTAAGATCACCATCAGTTTTTACAAATGAACTTGACAGTATTTTATCACACTGAATGGCAGTTATCTGTCTGCAGGTCAGCTCCCCTCACCAGGCTGTGAGCTACTCAGGTCTCCACAGTTCTTAGCACACCACTGATCCTAAAAACACATTAAAAAAAAAAAAAAAATGCTTCCCTGGTGGCGCAGTGGTTCAGAGTCCGCCTGCCGATGCAGGGGACACGGGTTCGTGCCCCAGTCCGGGAGGATCCCACATGCCGCAGAGCGGCTGGGCCCGTGAGCCATGGCCGCTGAGCCTGCGTGTCCGGAGCCTGTGCTCCGCAACGGGAGAGGCCGCCACAGTGAGAGGCCCGCGTACCGCAAAAAAAAAAAAAAAAAAGTTATGAGAACGGAAGGCATGAGGACAGGTAAACTGCTACTTCGGTCACCTTGTTCGGGCTACTGTGCTAGTGCTGATGCTGCTCAGTTAACAGCACACTCACAGCCCCTCAGCTCAGGCCATCCAGGCCAGTATGATGGAGGCGCGCTGAGCAGGCGAGCGGAGACATAGCAAAGAGCACCAGGGGCATCGGGGGACTGGGTGCCAGGCGGAGGGTGGGGAGGTGGGCAGGGGGCAAAGCCAGTCCTGAGACAGGAAGTTCAACAGGAGACGTCTTGGAAGACACGGGGGAGAGGCCCAAACTACACAATGGCAGCACTGATGGGCAATGCTGAGAGGGCAGTGGTGTGACAGCACCTGGAAGACACCATGCCAGGCATTCTGCCTGCGTTCACTAAGGTCCAATGGGTGCCCCTTCATCAGGGGAGGGTTCTCTCTGGTCCGTTCTTACTGCACATCATCCCTAAGTTGCCTTGCCCCCTTCAGCCCACAGCTCAAAAAGCAAATGTGTGTTTCCGATGAAGCTATTAGGTCACCTAAGGGAAATGGAGGCGTTGGCGACAACAGCTCACCTTGTCCAGCACCAGGAGGGATGAAAGTCTCAACACAATTAGACTGAGGAGACAGACTTGGGCACTTGCTCTCCATGATGCCCAGGAGACCAAAGTGTGGGAGCAAACGGACTGGCTTCTGATGACCCAGCTATGAACCCCAGGCTTGCACCCAACTCGTGGGCTGATTTAACAGTGCAATAATGTCAGTCTCAGTTCCGGTTAAGACAAGACAGTTTGTCCAAGAGAACAGGTGCCCATCACATAAGCTGCATAGACAGCCTATGCAGGATTTGAGAAAAAATTCAGAGACAAAAGCATTTAAGAAAGAAAAGAAGTTTATTTTAAAAAGAATTCAAGGGAGTCAGGCTTCAAAAGGACAGGCTGGCAAAAATAAAAAATTTTTAAAAATACATATAGATAGTTAAGGAGAAAAAAACCCCTCAGTATCAGCAAAGTTACCTAGTTTACATTAGCTGTCATGATAGAAAAGCAGCAACTTTCTCACGTGATTGTCATATCCTCAAAAGTCATAGCTTATGGTCAGATGTCAGCAGAGTAAAGTTTTTGTTCAAGTCAGGTAAGAATCAAATGACAGCCCTACCTCTGTTGGGAGAGGAAGAGATTACAGAGGCTGGAAACCTGTCTTTCCTGGAGAAGGTCAAGGCTTCTTTTATTTAGGGGAGCAGAACTGGAGGTGATCTATTTATTTTTGTTTTATCTTCCAGTGCAACCTGAGTTGTACTTTTTTCCCTCCTGGGTTGTGGAAAAAATGAGGTACACACTACTTAAGGCAGCAGGGCAAAGTGTCAATATTGCTCTTAAAGGAGGTAGCTCAAACTCTGTTACCACTTGCAAAACCAAAAAGTTAACATGGGAGAGCTGGAGGGAACTTGGAGATTGGAGCATCTCTTTGGAGAAATGCCAGTGTGCTGTGAGTCCCAGCCCTCACGCCAAAGAGGAAGGGGTGTGTGTGTGACGGCGGAGGGGAGGGGAGCTTGCCGGGCTTGCTCAGAGGGCTGCATTTGCCAGGGAGACAGACAGCAAAAGAGGAAAGGTGTTGAAAGCAGCCTGGGGCAGCAGAAGGGGCTGCTGTTATGGTGTCAGTGCACTCCTGGAGGCCCCAGATGTGTTGGCAATCTGCCCAGGATCAGATGGGGCCCCTGGCAGAAAGACCTTGCCTGGAGACCTTGGGGTTCCACCCCAGGGGTTCACCTTGGAAGAACGAAGGCCAAAGTT
The DNA here is from genome assembly GCF_003031525.2 of Neophocaena asiaeorientalis asiaeorientalis. Classification (NCBI taxonomy): domain Eukaryota; kingdom Metazoa; phylum Chordata; class Mammalia; order Artiodactyla; family Phocoenidae; genus Neophocaena; species Neophocaena asiaeorientalis. The sequence continues at coordinate 4,584,543 of NW_020185332.1, read as the reverse complement.
GCACTGAGCAACAGAGGGGTGGAGGGAAGAGTTACTAAGCGACCAGCCAGAAGAGACATATCCACTGCCAACAAGGGAATGGCAGGGAAAGGATTTTCAGCCTGGAAGCCTATCTCCAAGAAATCCACCAAAGAGAAAATCATCCTTAAACACTTGCCAGGTCAGAGGAAACTGAGATCAGACAAGTGCTGGTCAAATAAGACCCTTCCTGTCCTTTGCCTTTCCTTCTTCTCACCACTGCAACTCTGCAGCCATCAGAACTTGGAGCAAGTCTGATGCGGGAAGAAGCGTGACGTCAGGACAGCCAGCGTCCACAGCAGGCTTTGCTCCCACCGTAGGTCCTGGCTGGGGAGAGGGAGAAGATTCATGTTCAAAGTTTAGGGTTTGTGTTTTAATAATTAAATTACATAGCACTGGACATTTTAATTATTATCTGAGACCATTTAAAGGGCTAAGGTGACTGGGGACTTTTATTACAAAGGAGAAGTTATGGCACTGGCATGAGATTTCTCTCACGTGTGGTGAAAAAAGACTGAGTTGCTGTAGCATTGTTCTTATGAGTCCTGCCGTTTTGATGACCAGATATAGCAGTGTGCTAGTTTCCTACGAATGCTGTAACAGATGACTGCAAACTTAGTGTCTTAAAACAACACAAATGTATTATCTTACCATTCTGGACACTGGAAGTCCAAAGTGGGTTTTACAAGCTAAACTCAAGGCCATGTTCCTTCTGGAGGTTCTAGGGAATCTGTCTGCTTACCCTTTCCGGCTTCTAGAGGCGGCCCACATTCCTTGGCTCGTGGTCTCAAATCACATCACCACTTCTGGTTCTTTCTCTGCTTCCATCATTATGTTGCCTTCCATCTAGCTGGCCCTCCTGCCTCCCTCTTAAAAGGACCCTGTGATTCCACTGACCCTCCAAATAATCCAGGATAATCTCCCCATCTCAATACCCTTCATGTAAATCTTCTGCAAAGTCTCCTTTACCTTGTAAGGTAACATATTCAGCAGCCCCCAAACTTTTTGGCACCAGGGACCAGTTTCGTGGAAGACAATTTTTCCACGGACCGGGGGTGGGGGGATGGTTTTGGGATGATTCAAGCGTATTATGTTTATTGCTCACTTTATTTCTATTATTTTTTTTTTACATTTTTAAATTTTTGGCTGTGCTGGGTCTTCATTACGGTGAGTGGGGGCTACTCTTTGTTGCGGTGCACGGGCTTCTCATTGCGGTGGCTTCTTTTGTTGCAGAGCACGGACTCTAGGCATGCAGGCTTCAGTAGTTGTGGCACGTGGGCTCAGTAGTTGTGGCTCACAGGCTCTAGAGCACAGGCTCAGTAGTTGTGGCGCACGGGCTTAGTTGCTCCGTGGCATGAGGGATCTTCCCGGACCAGGGCTCAAACCCATGTCCCCTGCTTTGGCAGGCGGATTCTTAACCACTGCGCCACCAGGGAAGTCCCTATCTCTATTATTATTACACTGTAATATATAATGAAGTAATTATACAACTCACCATAATGCAGAATCAGTGGGAGCCCTGAGCGTGTTTTCACTTGCCACTCACTGATAGGGTTTTGATACGAGTCTACAAGCAGTTGATATATTATGGTCTCTGCAGTCAAACCTGTCTGCTAATGATAATCTGTATTTGCAGCCACTCCCCAGCGCTAGCACCACCGCCTCAGCTCCGCCTCCTGTCAGATCAGCAGCGGCATTAGATTCTCATAAGGAGCCCGAAGCCTAGATCCCTCACATGCGCAGTTCACAGTAGGGTTCGCGCTCCTATGAGAATCTAATGCCACCGCTGATCTGACAGGAGGCGGAGCTCAGGCGGTAATGCGAGCAATGCGGAGCGGCTGTAAATACAGATGAAGCTTCGCTCGCTCAGCCCCACCGCTCACCTCCTGCTGTGCGGCCCGGTTCCTAACAGGACACAGACCAGTATCGGTCTGTGGCCCCGGGGGGTTGGAGACCCCTGAACATATTCATAGGTTCCAGGAATTGGGATGTGGACATCTCTGAGGGGCCCTTATCCAGCCTACCACAAGCAGACAGGTGAACTTGAAAAAAGTTAATTTATTTTCTGAATCATTTTTTCCTCTGTAAATGGGGATAATAATACCTATTTTACAAGATTACAGGACTTAAAGGAGGTCTGATGTGAAACACTGTATAGCACCTCAGGAAGTGCTTTGTAAGAATTCATACTTTTCATTCTCTCACTTGATAAATTTGGTAAATACTTACTCTGTCCCAGGCAGCGTTCAGAGTGCTGAAATACGCATTGCTAAATAGAGGGGAAGGCAGGAGAGAGCAAGGGCTTTGTCTGTTCTAAAGGAGTAGGTTCTGGAACTGGAAAAATGGTTCAGAAAAGTGAAGCCATACCTGGTTGATTCTATCAAGTACTGATGATACTTGATCTAACTGGTGGGGGTATCTCATTAAAATACTTGGCTCATTTCTGCTTTTCAAGAAATTTTGGCCTATGTATAGCTGATTCACCTTGTTATAAAGCAGAAACTAACACGCCATTGTAAAGCAATTACACTCCAATAAAGATGTTAAAAAAAAAAAGAAAGAAATGTTGGCCTAAGTATACGTACTATAGGATACAGAAATTAAAATGCAAAGTATCGTCATGCCTTAGACGTTTGTAGAGAGTAATTCTGAGGCTTAAAGGGACTCGGGCAGAGCAGTGACTGCAGTCTGGAAGCAATTTAGTACACAGAAGCACCGTACTAAGGTGAAGTTCTGGGCTCAGGTCTAAGGGGTTTATATCCCTTGGGTCCTCTAAATGGTGTTAAGCCAATTAAACTGGGAGACCATCAGACTGAGGTGGCTCTAATGCCATGGCAGCCTATGTAAGCAAACCGAAGTCTACGCTGGTGAACGTCTCCAGGTTACAAAAGTGAAACCTAAGGACAACCAATCACAAACAGCCACGGAGGCTTTTAGTTAGAGCCGATCAATGATTTCCTTACTTTGCTTCCGCCTTTTCTCTGTAAAATCCTCCCCCTGAGCTCCTGTCGGTAGAGGGTTCCTAACCACTTCCGGTCTGGCACTGCCCAATTGGAATAGACTTTTGCTCAAATACACTCTTCAAATTTTTAATATGCCTCACTTTATCTTTTAACAATGGGCACCTACTAGATGTTGAATCAGGAAGTTGAGGCTGTGACTTTATGGATCTGGCTCCCCAGGTAGAACATGGAAATAATATTTCGTTAAATTAAGAAGCAATATGGGAAACATAGGAATTCCTAGGGGGAAGAGAAAGCTGCCAAAGAATTGCTAAAAAGAGCATAAAAGCTTTGCTGTTGGTAGAATTATAACCCTTCCTATCTAGAGGAATCTCAAAAATCAATACTGGCTATAATCAAAGAGGATGTCTTACTTCTAAGGGGCAAGGAGCATTCCTTACACTTTTTTTTTTCCTGAGCTTTGCTTTTTTTCACCTGGCAATATACTGTATGTTGAATCTTTCTATTTAAAGTAAAGAGTTAAGGAATACCTGTTTTTCTTCTTTTTACAATGAACAAATCTGAGGATAGCACAGGGAACTATATGTAATAAACCATTATAATAAACCATAATGGAAAAGAATATGAAAAAGAATATATATATATATATATATATATACACGTATGTATAACTGAATCACTTTGTTGTATACCAGAAACTAACACAACATTGTAAATCAACTATACTTCAACAACAAAAAAGAAATCTGAATATGTTTGTGGGACAAGGAAAAAAAAACAGTGAAGAAAACAAAAAAAGCAAAACATGCCCACGAAAACTATAACTATGAAGACTGTAAAATGTGGAAATGTACAACACTGTAGGAAGTGTACAACTGTAATTTTGTTGTAAGCAAATAGAGAGGGAAGGAAATATGAAAAGGTTCTAACTGTTGTGATAAGGTGGTAGAATTGTGGCTGATATCGCCTGTTTTCCAACTTCCTGAAATGTTAGTCCAGCCTTCAAATTAAAATAATTTCAGTGATAAAACAGTACAAAGGCATATTATTTACAGCTGGGGGCCTTGAAACTTCTGATCCCATTTCGTAAGCTGTTCTACTGGGCATGATTCCCACTCTTGCTCTCTTAATTCTTCAAATTTTTACTAGGATTCCTCGTGTTTTTACCAGATCTCCCCCTGGTGTCACATTAAAAATTTTTCTTATTAGGGTTAAATCAGCTCTTTAAGAACTATTTTTATTTTAATTAATACACAATTTCTTTCACTCTCTTTTGCATTTTGACAATTTATGATTAAGCCCCTAAACCCTGTATTCCATCACAAATCCTCATTTTGATACAAGTCCACACTGTAAACCCTGGCTGCACAACGATGTCATCAGAATTCTTTGAAACCTTTGTAGTGTAAAATATGCCATAAAGATACTACTTACAAAATACTAAAAAGAGGTGAAATTGTAACAGGATTATCAACAAAGTTAGCAAAAAATCAATAACAACCAACAAGAAAAGAGATCTTGTTTCTCTGGGCAAGCAGAAATACAGTTGGTTAAGAAATACGGTTCAAGTAGCCTGTTATTAAGTATTCAAGTATTAAGTTATCAAGTAGCCTGTTATTTTTTTTTTCTGTTAAAACATAGGTCCATTAATATCCAGTGGAAATGTAAATATCTTATCAGGAGACTGGGCTGTGCTCACGGCCTATCAGACATTTTATTGATGTCCTTCTCTACCTTTTAAAATTTGGCCTCAGAGGCCCCAACTAGTATCTGACACAAAAAAGAAAAACCAAACATGTGAAATAAATTTAAAATTTTAGTATTTTGGCCATGATCTCCATGCATAACAGCCCCTCTCAATCCACATCTTTCCATAGCTGGGGTAATAAATAATTAAAACTCTTTCTCTTACAACGGTATTGGCCCTTGGGTTTCTTAAGAAATAACTTTAATTACCTCCAATTCTGACAGCACATTGAAAGCATTATTATTGTCCTATTTTACAGATAAGTAGACTGAGGCTCAGAAAGATAAGTGGCTTTCTGTTAAAGAGACCAGGCCCCCCAAAACCTGGCTAGGACTGTTTCCACACTGCCACACTGGGCATAGTTAGGCATTATCATGGCAATAACATGGAGGCTACAAACAGTAAAAGAATCAATGCAGGTGTAAATCTCAACTATTTCTATATATTCTCCACTGGGACTTTCATATAGTTTCTTTCCACCTTCCAAGGACAGAAGTGTTTCAAAAGTCCACCGTGATCTTGCCAGAGCTTTGGTGTCTCTTTGGACCTTTGCCTTTGAATCAAGCCAACCCACCTGACCAACTCCACCCTCCTTTCCAGCCCCTGTCCCGATTTTGGTCTGACCTCAGGCTCTCCCTAAGACCCACATCCATTCCCTGATTCCTTCTGCCTCCAGCACTTCAGGGCCCATGAGCTTCTCTTGGCCTCCCCAACCCTGCTCTGGAATTTCTGGCTGTGGCCCCTTCAAGGGGCTTCAGAGGAGAGGGCAGCACCAAATTCTTTGGACTTGCTGGGCCTGGATGGAGAATCTTGCCTTCTCTCCCATTATCTCTGAATCACACCAAGCCCAAGTTTAGACCTCCCTTACAATGACAATCATGGGGAATCAAGGACGCCTGGGCCTTGTTCTACGCACTCAAACTGGTGGGATCCAGAAGTTTCAGGGGAGGAGGGAGGGTCCTTGAGCATGGGGATTCTGGGAGACAGGGGACATGAAGTATTCGGCGAGCAAAACCTAAAATGAAAGGCACATGTGCCAAGACTGTACATGTTGGAGACTTGAGAAGTGAGGCAGAGTCTGAAGTCCAGCAGGGGCTTTAGATCCAACTTCCAGAGGAATGCAGCCCGTGGGGGTCTGTGGCAGTGAACACTAAGAGCATCTCCAAAGTGTCCCTGACTTGACTGTGAGCCTCACCACCTCACATACACCCCCTCCCAAGGGAGGCCTCCTAGACCCTGCTTCCAGCTCCACGATTATTGTCTCGTCATTTGCCATGCAGCAAACCGGGAAAACAACTTCTTTAACCAGAGCCAAGCTACCTAGAAGGTGATTTTTCAATCTTTTTTTGTAACTGGAAGGAACCAAGACCCAACAATCCATAGCACACATTCACTGAGCATCAACAAGATGAGTGGTGGGCTTCATGGAAAGAAGTATGCAGCCTGGTCCCTCCCTTCCAGTCCAGCTGGGGTAACAGGACACAGGCCTGCGGGACTCTTATCACATTGTTACACTACAATTCAAGGCAGCAGATGCTGGCACAGACTCTTGGACACAGCTTGTTTCCTGGCCAAAGCTGTAGGATCTGCACCAGCAGGGTCACCCTTCCTCCCAGATCCCGGGCCCTATCTTGATCCAATGCAAAAAGATTTAATCAGACTAGCCACACGTTGTGGAGTTCAGCACCAAGTCTTCTTGGCAACTAGTTTAGCCCCAGGTTTGATAACTGGGTTACTGTTGGTGTCAACCAGTCCCCTTTTGGAACACTCCAATTCTTACTCAGCCCTCATTTCTTGTATATTTCCCATTCTACTCTAAGGCATGGAAGTTTCCTCCATTCCCAGGCTCCTATTCATGCCATCCACTTGTCCTTGTGACCTCCTGAGTGCCCCCCAGCCCAGATTCCCAGTCCACATGTTTTATCTACAGCTGAACAATGAATTTTGTGGGGCTCTTGTGGAAAAGCAAGAGCAACAAAATGATAAGATACAGTAGCGATTGAAACTCAAGGGTCTCATGTCACCCATGTGAGCATCATATCATAACACCTGCAGAGCTGCAGGGCATTGCCCTCAGAGTCATAATATTCCACTGAAAGTAAAGCCAATCATCAAAAGTCTAAAAATAATAAATGCTGGAGAGGGAGTAGAGAAAAAGGAACCCTCCTACACTGTTGGGGGGAATTTAAATTGGTGTAGCCACTATGGAAAACGTATGGAGGTTCCTTAAAAAACTAAAAAGAGAGCTACCATAGGGTGCCACAATCCCACTCCTGGGCATATACCCTGAGAAAACCATGGTTTGAAAGGATACATGCACCCCAATGTTCATTGCAGCACTGTTTACAATAGCCAAGACATGGAAGCAACCTAAATGTCAATTGACAGATGAATGGATAAAAATGATGTGGTACATATATACAATGGAATACTACTCAGCCATAAAAAATAACAAAATAATGCCATTTGCAGCAACTTGGATAGGCCTAGAGATTATCATACTAAGTGAAGTAAGTCAGAAAAAGACAAATATTATATGATACCACTTATATATGGAATCTAAAAAGTAATGCAAATGAATCTATATACAAAACAGAAACAGACTCACAGACATAGAAAACAAACATGGTTACCAAAGGGGAAAGGGATGGGGGAGGGATAAATTAAGAGTATGGGATTAACAAATACAAACTACTATACATAAAATTGATAAACAACAAAGATTTACTGTACAGCACAGGGAACTATCTTGAATATTTTGTAATAACCTATAATGGAAAAGAATCTGAAAAAATGTATATATACACAAATATATATATTGTGTGTCTATATATATATCACAAAGTGATATCTGAATAACTTTGCTGTGCACCTGAAACTAACACAATATTGTAAATCAACTATACTTCAATTAAAAAAAAAAGAGAGTAAAGCCAGACACTGGCTTGTGTAACCCAACCCTAGGTTTTCACCTCAGCCACCTGTTTCTTCAGAAACTGCCAACTCAGACCAAAGTTCAAACAGTTTATAATTCCCAAAAGCAGCTGCATTTCCAATAAATAACTAGTTATCAAATTAACTGTGATCCTGACACCTGCCAGGCTCAACAAATTCACAAGGATTTTAGAAAGCTCGTGTTTTGAGATTTTCTTCTGTTACCCCTGTTATTTTCAAAATCACATGATTTTAAACACTTGACTTTAGATACCATGAAAGCTTTTTGTCTGGTGGGATTCCTGCATAGTGTGTGTACATGCGTGTTGGGCTGAAGATAACTCCACAATTCCATGTTTAAACACGGTGAATTCAGAGTTTAAACTCTGTCAGTTCAAAATTTCCCACCTTTCTCTACCCTTCATTCCTCTTTCCAACAGCGAGGTATCTGCACCGAGAACTGTTGTCAGGGGTGGCTGGCTGTGCTGAGTGGTGGCTTCGTGGTCCTCAGCTGGTCTTTGTTTTTATAAATTGGTCTCTCTATAGATGGTCATGCCTCACCATGGCCTCTGCTCACTGGGCCCACTCACTCTGCTTCTTCCTGGTTCCAATACCAGGCCTTTCTGGGTGGACTGGATGGCCCTCAGTCACTGCTGAGCCCCTCTTTGGGTGCCCTGGGGAATTCTATGTGTTTTCTTGTGCCTTTTCACATGTAGTGAGCTTTCCCCAACTCCACAGGCTGGCACTCCTCCCTCAGCCTCTGCCGTCCTCCCAAGCAGGTCCCAAGATGAGGCATTCATCTAGTAACATTTAAAGTGATGACCGATGTTGTCAGAGATCCAAAAAGGAAGGCCATATAGATGTACAGATATAGACACGTCTCCTTGCTCCCCTAAACAGTTTCCTGGAAATAGCCTGACATGCATCTATCAGCTAATATTTTGAGTGCCTACTATGTGCCAAGGACTATTCTAGGTACCAGGGATACAGTAATAATCAAGACAAGACATAAATCCTGATCTCATGGAAATTAGATTCTAATGTGTCAAGATAGACAATAAACAGGATCTCATTTCACAGTGAAAACAGAGCTTGTTTTAATTCTTACCTCTAAACAACCCATGAAATATTAAACGTCCCCCCAAACAGGACATGCCTAAAAGCTCTGTAAGTTTTGAGCAATTCTCACGATGTAAAAGTTACAAATTCCCAGGATTGTGCTGTGGATTATCTACCAAGGTATTAAAAAAGCAGAAATGACCTCTTTTGAGATAACATAATTATCCATTACTGACTGCTTGCTATGTACCAGGCACGATGCCAGGGTCTTTGCATGTATTATCTCTAATTCTCAGTGCAATCCTAAATTAAGTGGGTGTTATTATTAGTAGCCCCACTTTGCAAATGAGAAAACTGAGGCTGATATAAGTTAAGTAAATTACCTCAGGTCACTCAGGTATTAAGTGGATGAACCTTAATGGGACTCAGATGGTCTGACATCGCTCTGCCTCCATACAAATAGTAGGGAAATGCATAAAAGGAAAGGCAAAATTCTAAGTAGGAATTCTGGGAGTGTTCCTTTAAACAAAACCGTGCCTTTGTATTTTACAGTGTGTACATGTGAACTGGAAGAATTAGGGAGAAGTTTGGCTTGGAGAGGAGAGGATGAAATAAAGTTTGTTAAAGCTGAAGTTTGTGGAAACACTGACAACTGAGGATGAAACAGAAATGGTAAAACATCTTAGGAAGCATAATACAGGAAGGCATAAAAATAGAATCCATTTTGCAAATATTCAGTTCCCATATAAGCTTCTGGGACCAGATCTTGAGGAGTTGGGAGAGGAGATAAGAAAGCTCACCCAGGGCATCCTTTGTGTGGTCATAGATCCTGCACCAGGCCTTACCTCACAACCCTTGTCCACACCATGCTCTCTTCCCTTGTTCCTCACACCCCAAAAACTGAGCGTGCCCTCTCCAGCCCCCAGGAAGTCAGCGTCCCAAAAAGATGGCAACCTCTGTCCCTGCATCCTTGGTCTTGGCCCTGGTCTCAGCCCCCCAGGCACATGCAGGTTACCCCAGGCTATTTCACTAGCCCAAGCCTCCCCATGTCCTGGGTTAAGCTCTATGAAAATCAAACTCTCCAACTGTATTCCCTTCCTTTGTGGTGCCCTCCAGTGTGTGCAAGGAAAGTACCCTGGGAACTGAGTTAAACTCCACTGGGGCCAGTCCTGGGTGCTGTGTTCCCACTTGCGAAGCCCCGAGGGAGAAAGCAGAAGGTAAGAGCATAGACCAGTCCTGCCCCTGAGGCAGCCTTGGAGCTAATCAGCCCTTCAGCATCTTGGCCTCTGCCCCTGTTGGACTCTCACTTTGTCTTGCCTTGTAGACATGCCTTCTCTTCCATAAGATTATAAGTTTCTTGAAGGCAGCTCGGAGGAAGTGCTCCATAAACCTCTAAGGTTCCATAAACATGCTCTCCTCTTTAGAAGAGGAGGAACCAACGGTGGCCTGTTGTCAAAGGAAAACTCAGTTCAGACTAAGGCACTTTAGGGTAAGCTCAGGGCGTCAGGAAACCTCCCTCTTCTCTGCCCTCACCCTCTCCTCTTTTCCTCACCTGATCCTTTCCCTTTCTGGATTTCTGTTCCTTGGAACAGAAATGACATTGTGACCATGACCACATTACAGTGAATGGAAACACAAAGAACAGAACTGATTAAACTGTTTGGAGTTTCCTGTCACATGATGTACATGGAAACAAATCCACATCAAATGTTCCATTCACGCCTCTTTAAATTTTTTAGCCTCTTCTTCTGCACGTTACTTATTTTACTAATTATTTTTATTTGTCCCCCTTTCAAAGAATGTATCTACTTTTAATTTTTTTTAAAGCGTCCTTAGGATATCCATCTTCAGAAAAAATTTCTGGAATGTGGACATATGTTTGATTCCTGGTGTAGTTATAGCACTTATATATCTCAGGGTAAATTGCGTTAGGACGTTCTCTCTAAGCCTTGATTTCTGCAGGATTTACTTTTTCAGGTTAGTGCCTGGAAAAAAGTTGGGAGGTGGGTCAAGTTTGTTTTCAAAAGCTCTCTCCTTTGCCAAACCACTGTCCCTGCTGGCAGCAGGCAACCTAGCCCACGTCTGGAGTCTTCCATAGAGAGGAGCTAGGGTTAAGAGCCTGACCTCTCATACCAGCCTGCCTGGCTTTAAAGCCAAGCTCTACCCCTTCCTAGTCGTGTGACCTTGGGCAAGTTACTAGATTCCACTGTCACTCAATCCATTCATCTGCAAAGCAGGAACAATAACAGGTTGCCAATGAGCATGAAATATCTGAAAAAATTTCAAGCACCTAGAACAATGCCTTGTACTCTGAATGAGTTGATAAATAATACTACTTTTAAAAACTGTGGCCCTCCACCCAAATAAAACCTCTCAAAGCAGTGCCAAGAATTGCCCATCTCGACAGAGCTCTTCCCACCCCTGATCACACTTTCCTCTCCTTCCTTTCTCACCCTTCCTCCAATTACGCTCTGGCAGCTGGAGAAGGACACAGCGGCTCCAGGGCTGCTGTATTCTGCCCATCAACCCTCCCCTTTTCACGTCCCTGTGCACTGGCACCACTCACTCCTTTGCTACTGCCCTCGGCTCCCTCGCTCCCTTGTCTTTCTTTGCTCCCAGGCAGCTCTGGGTAAGGGCTACACGCACCAGCCACAGCTGGGCCTCTCCTGCCAGGCTCACCAGGAAGCTTGCAGCCCATCCCAAAAGGTACCCACCACAGAAGGCTTTCATCCCCAGGGGGTTTGATAAGACCTCAGGACAGGCTTGCTAGCTGGCAGAGGGGAGTGAGGTAAGCTGGAAGCCTGATCCTCTGAAGCCAAGGTTGGTTCTGCTCTGGGAGTCTGAGAGATTCCCCAGCACTGCCCTTTTTCTCCTACTCAGAGAACCTCACTTCCAGAGGTAAAAGTTTTGGCCTTTGCAAAGTGGGACGGAGTCCAAGACCTCCTTGCTCAGATGCTGGGGAGAAACTAGGTCATCCCAGTGCATGAGATCCCTCATCACTGATTTTTTTCTCCTGGCTTTGAGGAGGGCACAGCCCAGGCCACCCCAAAGGGGAAAATGTTCTCTACCTCTTCATCATACCCCTCCATAGATGAAAATCTACCCCACACCCAGCTCAGGGTTTTGTCCAGTAACAGCGTCTCTTCTCCTGGCATTGTTTCCCATCCCCATCCAGTGCCTGAGGTCCTGATGCAGATGGTGTGGGGAGCACACAGGCGTTCTCTCCCCACACTCTGTTCTCCCAAAGGCAGGCACATGCACCCACGTGATTGACACCTGTAGTCCCTGGTGATCACTCCAGGGGCAGGGACTTGACAGGATATGCAAAGTCAGCCTCAGCATCTCCACAGCAGAGGTACCAGAGTCAGAGGATGGGGGGATACATCAGGACAGGGCTGGGCGCCAAAACACAAGTCCATCGTGCGCAGAGTCAGCCAGCAGAGCTGGCTTCTAGACTTCCAGCTAAGAAGGAGGTCCCACCGGGACTCTCAGTCTGCAGACGTCCTTTCATTTCAGCCCTGGTGTAATGGGAACCACCTGACAGGTGCTCGGAATAGGCGAGTACTTTACATTTTAATTGATATAATCCTCCCAAGAAGTCTCCAGAGGAGGTGATATTACATCTCTATTTCAAAATGAGGAAACGAGGCACAGGGGAAAAACTAAATCTCTGCAGGTCACATGGCTTATAAGTAGAAGAGAGAGGGTTGAAATCTAAAATCCATGCTCTTAACCACTACCTTGTACAACCTGCCTCAGAGGCCCAGCCCTGCAGTTGCCTGGCTTGAAATTCTAGGCTTTTATTTCTGAGGCTTAGTTTTCTCTTCACACCCATACTCCATAGTTTGTTGTGAGAATTAAATAAATCTCAGCATGTACAGTCCTCAGCATTATGCCTTACTGGTAAACACAACCAATGTGAGCTATCAACAACACCGTCATCTTTACTATTACTAAGTGCCAAATGCCCACAGGTCCATGTTGCCAGGTTTGCCTGTTTCCCTGCACTAAGGTAGGCCTCTGACAGCTCAGTTACTCCCAGGCTGCCTCCACCTTAGTTTTCAGGCTATTATGAACGTAAGTAGAGCTGAAGCTTAGCAAGATTAAAAGTACGTTGCTCAAGATCATTCTTTCAGGTTCTAAGACAGATCTCTAAAATCAAGTGGAGTGCTTTAATTGTTTTTTTATTAATAATTTTATTTTTTTGTGGACGTATAGTTGATTTAATTGTTTTTTTAATTATAAACTCAGCTTTGAAAAAGTATTATGAATAAAGAACAGCATGACCACAATGCCACTTTCCTAATAGCAGTGATATTCATGTTATGCATTACTCACCAAGTTTTGTCCATCTCTGCAAAGACTGACTTTTCTCCTGATTCACTGTCTCCGTGGAGCAGCTGAGAGCCCTGCTCACTGCAGTGTTGGGTTGGCCCAGAAAGACTCCCTGAGGATTCTAGTGTGACCATGGAATAAATCCAGAATGACTCCAGTTTGACCCTGGGAGAAAACAATATATAATCAAACATGGATACATAATTGAATCAAGCAAGCGGCCCTCTAGATACAAATCAGTCTCTTTGAGCTGTTAATTTTAAAAGTATTTTAATTAATTTATGTTTTGACAAATAAGAGTTGTATATATCTAAGGTATATACGGTGATTTTTTTTTTTAATTTGGCCACACCTTGTGGCAGGCAGGATCTTAGTTCCCTGACCAGTGATCGAACCCCGGCCCCAGCACTGAAAGCCCAAAGTCCTAACCACTAGACCACCAGGGAATTCCCTATAAGGTGATGTTTTGATGCATGTATGCATTGTGCAATAATTACCACAATCAAACTAATTAACATACCTATCGCCTCCCACAGTTATTGTGTGTGTGTGTGTTTGTGTGTGTGGTGAAACCACTTGAGATCTACTCTCTTCCCAAATTTCTAGTGTGTAATATATTACTGCTAACTACAGTCACCATGCTGTACATTAGGATTTCAGAATTTATGCATCTTATAGCTGAAAGTTGTATCCTATGATCAATATCTCTGAGCCATTTTTTTTAAATAAATTTATTTGTTTATTTTTGGCTGCATTGGGTCTTTGTTGCTGCGCATGGGCTTTCTCTAGTTGCGGCGAGTGGGGACTACTCTTTGTTGTGGTACGCCGGCTTCTCATTGCGGTGGCTTCTCTTGTTGCAGAGCATAGGCTCTAAGCACACGGGCTCAGTAGTTGTAGCACGCGGGCTCTAGAGCACAGGCTCAGTAGTTGTGGCGCACGGGCTTAGTAGTTCTGCGGCATGTGGGATCTTCCCGGACCAGGGATCGAACCCGTGTCCCCTGCATTGGCATGTGGATTCTTAACCACTGCGCCACCAGGGAAGTCCCTGAGCCATTATTTTTTTAATCTGAACTACACTGTAGCCAAAGGCTCTATGTGAACTGCTAAAATTATGTAAGCATATAATCCAGTGATATATTTATTAATGTATTCAGTAACTCAAAACCAAAGTTAAAATATGAGCTTTAGTTCTCTTTCTTTCTTTTTTCCCCTGTATTATTAACCAAGCATATCAAGTCTGGTTTTCTTGGTGGGGGGGTAGGGTTTGTTTTTTGGGTAGTTTTGTTGTTTACCTGAAGCTCCATGTGATCTTTCTCCACTCTAGCCTTCTTTGATTTAGTCACCAAATGCCCAGCACTGAAACATTTCATCTGTACTCATTGCAGGCTTACCTCCTGCACATACAGCTGGGTTGGCAGGCGTTGGTAGGAACATATAAAGACATATAAGAAGTGGACCCTGATTCAAGGAACTTACAATTCCACTGCGACACGATGGTAATAATAAGGTGACCTGGGACTGATTCCTGGCTCCCTCACTTACTCACTGGGTCTTCAGAAGTAATTTACAATTCTTTATTTGTAAAATAGGGCAAATAGCAATAATAATAATAGTACCTACACCTGACTTAAAGGGTTGCTGTTCAGATCAAAAGGAATAAATTCTGGGCTTCCCTGGTGGCGCAGCGGTTGAGAGTCTGCCTGCTGATGCAGGAGACACGGGTTCGTGCCCTGGTCCGGGAAGACCGCACTATGCCGCGGAGCGGCTGGGCCCGTGAGCCATGGCCGCTGAGACTGCGCGTCCGGAGCCTGTGCTCCGCAACAGGAGAGGTCACAACAGTGAGAGGCCCGCATAAAGCAAAAAAAAAAAAAAAAAAAGGAATTAATTCTGTGAAAGCACTTTACAGACTAGAAAGTGATATTCAGAAAATTATTATTATTATTCATACAAAGTGTTTTCACAACTCAAAACAGCACCTCCCAGGTTTTTGTCACTTTGCAAGTCGAATTTTCCAAGATTATCCTTTCAGAGACCTGTTTCCTACAAGATGTGATGCATGCAATTCAGGTAAGCTGCTGCCAGGTGCAGTCTTACCTGAAAAGTATTTGCTATTTTGACAGCCATCTTGATGTGGGCATGTTTTGACCTGGCCCACAAAACAAATCTTTAAGCTTCTAGACGTTTTTTTTAGTGACCAAACAATGCATGAAATATACATACTTAACCCGTCCTTGAGTCTTGCTCTATCCCTCACCTCACTCCATTGCTGACTTCCTGGGTTAGAAATCAAGGATACGAGTGCCGTCCACAATGGGTAGGAGACAGGAAATAAGGTGAGCTCAGGTTCTCGTGAAGGCTCTAGTCAAGGCTCTTTTTTGATTCAGTGACAGAAAGTCCAATTCAAACCCAGCTCAACTGAAAAGAGATTAGGGTAACCCAACTACAGTCACAGCTTCAGAATGCAAGTGATGTCGCTGGGACACTGGGTCTCTCCGTTTATCACTCCGTTCTTCTCCATGTTGGCTTTGGTTCCTTGGGTTCCATGTACTGGCAAGATAGCAAACAAGAGCTCCAGGACTGTACCCGTCAGGTTCAAATTCAGCAGAAAAGTTTGTCTCTTTCTCAATACAACTACTGGACCTGAATCTCACTGAGCCGAACGTGAATCTCACTGAGCCGAACGTGAATCTCACTGAGCCGAACGTGAATCTCACTGAGCCGAACGTGAATCTCACGGGATCACAATTACATACTTGAACCAATCACTGCGGCCTAGAGTATGAAATATTCTCATTGGCCAGGCCTGAGTTAGACCCGTCCCTGAAACGATACGGAATCGGCTATCATCTGAAACGTATCAACTGAGAGAACTGATTGAGTGATTCCACTTAAGAAAATCAAGATATTGCTGCTTCAAGGAATAATTACTTACCAGGTGATCAAGACCAGTAAATATCCATTACTGATTCAAATAAGGGACAGAGTGCTCATTAGAAGAGAATGGCCAGGGACCACTTGTCAGACAAGTACATGGTCTCATACAATTACCATGTTTAGCAGCCTCAAAAAGGGCCAACATTTACGCTAAGTATCTGCTCATTCTCTAGGAATTCATCTGCTCATATTCGAATTCTTCAATTTCTCTATTAAAGATCAAATTCATTTCTTCCAAGGAATAGATAGATTTATCTCCCTAATGACAGTACTTGGTCTCCTTGATAACTGAAAATCTAGAGTACTGGTCTTCAAAATGTATTCTATGCACCCTAGGGCAGCGGTCCCCAAACTTTTTGGCACCAGGGACTGGTTTCCTGGAAGACTATATTTCCACGGACCGGGCCGGGGGGTGGGGGGAGGTTGGGGATGGTTCAGGCGGTAATGAGAGCGGTGGGGAGCGGCAGATGAAGCTTTGCTCGCTCGCTGGCCACTCACCTCCCGCCGTGAGGCCCGGTTCCTAGCAGGCAGGTTGGTACCCATCCGTCTGTGACCCAGGGGTTGGGGACCCCTGCCCTAGGGGCATGATAATCCATTGCAGGGAAGAAGATATCAATACACTTGTTTATATTTTCATCTTAAAAGCAAGAAATAAAGTTTTACCAACATGAACTGTAAGCACTGTCACTGGTGCCTGGCGTTGGTCCAGGTGTCAGAGGTTCTCAGGAAAGAACATGGGTTCTGTACACAGAGGGGCTGCGTGGGAGCCTCCTCAGTGCTTAGCTCTCAGCATATTATGCCCTTACAATAGCGTTTAGGGAAAAAGGGCACATATGTGCAACTTATTCCCAAATCCTTCATGAAAAAAAAAAGATAAACAGATGGATATGTAGATATATAAATATATAGATATAATGATAAAAAATATGGAGAATGTTAACACTTGGAGAATCTGAGTGAAGGGTATATGGGAATTCTTAGTACTGTTTTTGCAACTGTTCTGTAAATGTGAAATTATTTCAAAATAAAAATTAAAAATTTGATGATGGTGAAGAGGCAGTGTAGAGCAGCCTAAGCAGGTGAAGATAGGGCGGCTCCAGCCCGGGGACCGGGAGGAGGAACAGACAAGGGTCCTGGGTGCTGTGAGGACAGTGCTGACAATCGAGGCACCGTCTCCTGACAGACAGGTGAAGACAGGAGACACTGGTTCTTTTTTACATCGAGTTGTTATCAATCTGCAAAATAAATCATATTCTTTTTGCCAAGTAAAGTATGGATTTTCCCTGTCAGCACAAACACTACTGTCTGATCACCCGGGGATATTTATCAAGGCCTTGATGTTCACAGACGATGAAAACCTCCTCATGGTAATGGCTGGACTTTAGAAACACACATCAGCTGAGCTGCAGTTCCCCTCTCAGGAACACAGCAGATGGAAAGATGCAATTCTTTGTGTTTGTGTCCTTTAGTGCAGCCACCCAGACAAGTTCTCAGTAGCCTGCCCTTTGTACAGACTTAAGACTAGAAACACAGGTGAGCATAAAGCCATTTGGCAAAATGATATTCATCTGCATGCGCTAAAGAAGGGGGTTCACATCATATTTGAAAACAGAAGGGCACCTCACGTTAATATGAAGCTTGCTGGGACAAAATGCAATTCTCATATTTAACCCTGGCCATCTTCACACCCGATATTTTAGAAAAGACAAAACCTCGGTTCAAAGAAGTTAAACATTTGCCCCAAGATCATACAATTAGTTGGCAGCAGAGCCAAGATTTGAAGCTACGTCTTTCCGGTGTCAGACTTTCTGCTGCTTCTTATACTCCACATCATTTCCCGTCTTACTTCCTAACAGGAAGAAGCATGGGCCTCAGCAGACGCTGACCTCACTCAGCTACAGACGCAATTTGCGCTAATAAAATACATGGAGAAGTTTGCTGGGGGGTTTTCAGGGAAATTCTTTCTCGGTCTTACGGGAATGTTTGTAGAAGCAAGGTCTTCTCTCCAGCCTGGTCTCTGATGAGAAACTGTAGGGGTAGGACATCCTAGGACTACAAGTGTGAGCCATCCCAGGATGGAATGATGCATAGATGGAGTGATGGAAAAAAGATATGCATCAGGAATGTGGGTTCTTTATCCTGCTTCTACTCACTTGTGTTCTAGACCCTCTCTTGCTTTTCCAAAGACTGTGCTCCTATAATTATTGCTGGTTTTCTTTCGCTTTATTATCAATGTCTCCCTCCATTCTGGATATTCCAAACATGTGTTGGATTCTTTCATATTAAAACAAAATGATTATCCTTTGACTCTGTATTCTCTTCCCGCTACAGCCCTTTTTCTCTCCTTCCCTCTTCCAAAACTCTGTATTCTCTCACCTCCCACTCATGTTTTAACCCATTCTAGTCTGGTTCCTGACATGTCTTCTCCTAGACCTGTTCCTGTCAAGTTCATCACTGACATTCATCTTCCCAAAGCCAATGGGCATTTCTCTGTTTTCATTTATCTAGACTTTCCAGCAGGATGTAAATGAGTTGAACATCCCCTCTTTCTTGGAATATGTTCTATCTTGGCTTCCAGGACTCCACACTACCCTGGCCTCTCCCCTACCTCACTGGCTGCTGCTTCTCTGTCCCCTAGACTGACTTTTCCTCCTCTATTAAATTTCTAAATGTTGGACTGTCTCAAGGCTTTGTCCTAGGTCCTCTACTCTCCTCTACTTACTCCATCTCTTCCTATATTCATTCAACACTAAATCAATACTTATCGAGTATCTACTGTATGCCAGACTCTGTTCTAGGCACTGGAAATAGAGCAATGAATAAACAAACAAATCCCTGCCTTTATAAAGCATATATTCTAGTGGAAGAGAAAATAAACCCAAAACAGCAATAAGTGTATAATATAATGTCCAGTAGTGATAAGTGATAGGGAGAAGAATAAAGCAGTGCCAGTGACAATGATGCTTTTTAAAAATAGGATGGCCAAGGGAGGATGTGATAAGGAGGTAACATTTACATCTGAGGAAAGTGGAGTGTGAGAGAGAAAAGTTAAAAATGACTGCAGGTTTTTTGTTTGAGTGAAAGAAAGAATGATGGTGCCATTTATTGAAATACGGAAGCCTAGCGGAGGAAGGGATTTGGGAGGGGAAAATCAAGAATTCTGGTTTGGATGCATCGATAGGTCATAGGGACACATTTAAGTGGTTATTTGGATAGATTAAGTTCCTGGTGTGGATGATTCCTTCCTCAGGTCTTAGAGAGACCTTTCCTGACCACTCTGTCTCTGAGAACATCCTACCGGCCACCTCCCTAGCCCACAGAATCTCTAGCACCTTCCTTAGTTTATTGTCTTCATTATAGTCACCTCAATCTGTAATAACAAAACCTGGCTATTGTTTGGCTACCCTCACAAAGGTTAAGTCCTGGGGGGAACAGGAATGTGGTCTGCCTTATTCATAGCTTTATCCCCAGGCCTCAGTACTGTGCTTGTCACAATGGAAGAACTCAACAACTAATTGTTGAATGAAAAAGCAAAGGGTAGGTCAGTCCTCTGGAGAAGTCAGGACAACCTCTTCTTGTCTGAGCCCAGCCAGTAACTAGATATGTAGCTTCAGACCAGTCACTTCTGTGGTATTTTCTCAGTTTCAGAAGTCGTTTGATTAGATGATTTCTAAGGGTTAATTTGTCCACTTTGAAAGTATGTTTAAAATCCAGGATTTTTATGTATTTACTCTAACCAAATTTGTACCCAGAACTTCATTCTGGTAATAACAATGCTGAAGGGATTTTTGAAGTAGCATGCATTCAAACTACTGCTTCTGGGGAAATTCGCCACAGAGATCCTGGAGGGTCTGTAATCCCACTCTGGGCCACCGGAAGTCCTCAGTCTCAGGTAGCCATCCATTCTGTTGGCCTCCAAGACCAGGGAGAAACAATTGGAAAGGAAGGAGAATAAGTGAAGGAGTTCATTTTCTGGAACATTATTGAGCACCTGCTCACTAGCCCAGTTCAAGCCTTTTCCGGGATGCTAGCATATTTCACATGTATTTAAGGGTTATTTGGGTATTAAGGCATATCTTCACAAAACCGGGTAAGGTAGGTATTAATACCCTCCTTTTCACTGATGTAGGAAATGAGGTTCAGGGAGATGAACTGATTTGCCATGGTTCAGACAAGTGACAAGTGGCAGATAAAAGGTTGGAATCTATATCTCCCCCCACCCTCCTTGTGCTCTCCACCACATCATAGATACCTCTAACAAAGGGCATACCCCCTTGGGTATAATCAGTTTCCAGTGGACTCAGGTCTATTTGTTGAATCAACAAATGAAAATAAGTTGGATTAAGAAACACTCTCTCATAACCCCGTGTTCAAAAAACTGACAGTTTACGTTTCAACTCATCTGGGAAATCCTATTGCAAAGTCATTAATTACTATGTACATATACATAGCTGGGTAGAAATAAAGCCACAAAAAATATCACCTTGTTTACAGAGATAGGAATGATTTCCTTTCTGAAATAGCAAGATTTCCCAGGGCTCCTTCTGGAGAAGGCAGAGGGAGAGGCCAGGAATATACTCCCCACGTACAATCCATTGGAAGATCCTTCACTTCCTTTGTTTTCTTTTTCCTCCGCAATTTTTGAAGACTTCACTTTCAAAAGAATCTTGTTCTTTCTTCATGGGAAAGGAATTCTTTTCCCATCAAGGTATCCGTGTTACAGGAAGGTTCCCACCCTGATGTGCGTGTGCACAAATGAGGATATGAATCCACACCACATCAAATATGGAAAGCCGTCTATACGCATCTTAGCGTTGGGCATGATCCTGAAGGAATGACATTTTTTAAAACCCATAAGCCGTTTGGCATTGATATAAATCAGGAATGGGAAAACAACGCAGATGGGGTGTACTTCTTTCTTCTCTCTTTCAGACACAAGACAACCTTTTTATGTAAAAAATGTTCTGGAAAAAAGGATTGTTTTGAATAGAGGAGGGCGTCATTATTTTATCCTTCCCTACCAATAAACGATGACAAAAGCAGATTCCTAAGAACTAAAACGGCAACAAAGCGAGAACATGATTAGAAAAATGAATAAATAACATTTATTTGGTACAAAGCGGCTGGCGGTGTCCGAGAGGCCCCAGGGGCAGGGCGCGCCCTCACAGAAGCAGGAGGGGGCCCAGCAGCAGCTCGCCCTGGCCCAGCAGGCGGCCCCGATCCAGCCCGCGGCCCCGGTTCTCGGCCTCGCAGCAGGGACTCTTCCCGGGGGCGTGAGGGGATCGCCGCCGCCGCCGCCGCCGCCGAAGGTGCGGGCCCGGCGGCGGGGCCCGGGCAGGAGCGGGGCGGTGCCCGAGCCCTCGGGGCAGGTGAGGCAGCGAGAGCGCAGCCTGCGAGCGTGGGTCCCAGTCCGTGCGGCCCGCGCCGTCGTAGGCTCCTCGAGGCCAAAGGTCCGGCTCTGCAGCGCACCGCCGGGGCAGGGTGGCGGCCTGGGGCGAGGACACTGGCGCGCAGGGCGCGGGCAGCCGCGGCGGGATGCAGAACTCGGGGATGCGGTCCGGGGTGAGCACGTTGGAGAAGGCAGGCTCCAGAGCCGCGCGGCCCGCGGCCGAGGTGCGGAGTTTCCCAAGGAGCCGCATCCTCCGAGGCTGGGGCTGGGAGTGGGGGGAAGAAGCGCTCCTGCGAGGGAGAGAAGCTACTAAGTTTGGACGCCCGGGGCGTCTCGGGAGTGCCTGGACCCCTCCCCGGAGCCCTCTGGGGAGTGCCAATGCTCCTGCCAGTCCGGGCCGAGCTCTCGCGCGCCCACAAAGCCACCCGCCTTCCATTCATTGTTACTAAATAAACGAAGAAGTAGAAATCAGACCTTTGCCTCTTCTTCAGTCCCTCTGGTTCCTGAGTTGCAAGTTCAGTGCCCGCCGCCTCGCGGTCCAAGCAGGCGCGCCAGCTTCGGCACTGTGTCAGCGAGACGGGCGCTCCTCACTTATATCGGAGGCTGAGCCCCGCCCAGCTGGCCCGGAGCCCAACCCTTGGAGTCGCTGGACGGCCCGCCCTCCCGGCCGCCCCTTCTCGCCAGCACCAGGCCCTGTCGCGGGGGCTCTCCTGGGAGCGAAGCTGTGGCGAGAACCCGTACCCTCTGCTCAGCCTTGGGACCTGCATCCGCTGTGCGCGCAGGGAACCGCCCGTGAAAGGTTGCCGGTGGAGGGAGGCTGCATAGTCGGCCTGCCAAGGGAGAATCGGCGGCTGAAAATGTTGGAGGTTTCTTGGAGTAGGTGCAGCTGGATACGGAAACAAGAATTTCCCTTTTGCTGGGAGCTAAATCCTGCCCCCCCCCGGCCCCCCGGAGGTGACCTACACGCACTAGCGTCTTCCGTTTTACTGCCCCCACGAACCTGCAGTGTGTAGACACATAGTTGTTCCCATGCTACTCGTGTACTTATTTATGCGTCTGTCCCCCTCCGTTAGACAGTGGCCTTCTTAATAGTATAGGGCCTGGCTCAGTCAGTGCCATATATATTGGTGGAGTGGGTGAATTAATGTACGCAAACATTTCTGAATGACTACAGGCTCTGCCTATCATCTTGATGGTCACAAAAGGTGGGGTTTCCGGCTCACGCCCTAAAAATGACACTTGGTATTTCCAAAGCTACCCCTTTCTCTCTGCTCCAGCATGGAGGTATCCAGCTAGAAAGCACTTCACAGAAAACCCAGATGGCCTCTCTCCCCACCCCAGCCCCCAACCTTCATTTTCCAAGATGAGAATACTGAAGTCCAGTGGGACTTGAGGAAATTCCATAAAAGTTCAGTGGAGCTAGTAAATGGCAGAAACTGGAACTAGCAATTTCCTGTCTATTTGGCTTTGTATGTGATGCTTCCTGCTATCTGAAGTGCCCTCCTCTGCTTTTTTTCTCTATAGGAACTCCTTTTTTTTAGTTCAGCCAGACATCATCCCCTTCAGAACATTTACTCAACTCCCCCACTACAGTTCTCAGCTGCTTCATACACATTCTATGGACCACCATTGCTGCATTTAGCAGGCTGCTCTGGAATTTTGGGTTTACAGGTTTGTCTCCCCTACTAGACTGTGAGTTTCTTGAGGGCAAGGACTGCAGTAACGCAACCGGAGAGGAGTCTGGCGGACCTACTGTGAATACATGTAAAATAAATAGAAGTGCTGTGATCCAGAACCTGGGTCTGCCTCCATCCCAAAGCAGACCTAAGGGACAAGCCTGGTTGTCTTATTCAACTCCTCCAGTTTCAGCACCTGGAGATACAGTGCCAGGCAAATAATAATTGCTCAGTAAATATTTGATGAATTATACTGTGTTGAATTCAGCCTGATCTACAATCCAGGTCTTATGACTGTCATGTGGTTTTAACCACATATCTGTCTAACTGCTTTATTCAATGTCTTTCTCACAACAAACCAGTGCAGTGGACATTGCTTCTGTTTACGATATAAGAAACTGAGGCTCAGGTTAAGAGACTTGTCTACGGTCATTCAAATTATGAGTCTCAGCCCATGTATTGTAAGTCCTAGCTTTTTGCTAATTTCTTCCTTCCTTCTCTCTTTCCTGCCTTCCTCCCTCCATCCATCTACTCAGTTCAATATCATTCACTGAGTTCACTGTGTGTCAGGGCATGTGTGCATGGTTTGTATTGTACTTTACACCCAGAATGTTAATTCTTAAAGCAACTCAGTGTGCTAAGTATTTTCCATTATCTCTGCTTTGGAATAAGTACCATCATTCCCAAATATTTAAAGGTAAGGAGAGTGAGTGTTTTCCATGGATAAGTAATACTTTCTTTTTAAGTTGATCACTGCTGCCCTCTATTGTGTGCTTTCTGATACGGCAAGCATGAATCCCTACGCAGCCGGGGAGCAGCAACCAGACCCGCTGCAGCCACACCTGCAAGCGGAGGAGTCCCCAGGGGATCTCGGAGTGGATCCTATCCTATTGCTTCTGCAGGCCGGTCTGCAAATCCGTGGGCCAATGGTCTTCTCTGAAGCAGAGCAACTAGCATTATATCCTGCTCATGTGCCAGCCCACTTCCAACGAGACCCCAGTGAAAAGGGCCTTCGTGACATGAACACACAAACATTTCAGCAGTGAGTAAATCCACTGGAAGCAGGACATGGGATTTGAGAAACTGTGCTACCACCACATCCATGTTCACAGAAGACCATAAGCATGGCTATAAATGCAATCTCTATGCAGAGGGATTTCCAAAACTATTAGTTTTCCATGGATCAATATTCTACAGAAGAGAAATAAGATACAGGGAACTTAACTTACTTACGCAGGGATACACTCCAGTCATTCATTCATCTAAACCCATAGCTGCAGGCTGTAACCGCATCAGAGGCCTGGTGTCCCTCCTGATTCTTAAATCACAATAGGAAAAAGTGAAAAACAACCCCCAACAACAATCTGATCATACCAGTTGTTTCATTATTTTGTGCCTTATGACCACAAAAGGTTCACTATCATCTCGTTTGTATTCAAGCTCGGAAACTGTTATTTTAAAGAAACTACACCATTAATAATGTTTACTGATCCCTCACTATATACTGGGGTCTTATCTAATCTCTAAACAACTCCCTAAAGAAGGTAGAGATGTAGAAAGTGAAGCTCAGAGAATAAACAACTTGTCCAAAGTCTCCCATCCAGAGAGAGCAGAGCTGGGACTCAAACCCATATCCATCTGGCTCATTATTCTGTGTGCTTATAAACACTTCCCCACAGTGCCTGCCTCAAAGCTATTTCTCTTGACTCCATCTCCTCTCTAGGTGGTTAGATAAAAGAAAAAGAGACCCTTGGCGCAAGGCCTTGAATTGAAACTGTACACCTTATTGATTATACCAGCACCTAAATGATTAAAGCATGCAATTGTCATAAGCAGGAAATTACTGGTTATACATAGTAGTGCTGTACTGTTTGTAGACAGAATCTTTGTCCTCTCAGGAAGTGTATTGATTCTCTTTATTTATACCATACCTTGTTCCAAAACAGGACTTGAGGTGACTTACGTAATAAAGACTCGGGGAATTTATTGTCAGCTAGAGCCTGACACGGTGAAGATGGAAAAGAAGTGCACTTAGCTAAGTAAAAAACCCTGAGTGAGGTCACAAATTGACACATACCAATACCTATGCCCCCAGGATGAGAAGAACAAGGTGTGGAAGACATTGAAGAAGCTGTAGTGGGAAGGCTGGGAATAGTATTGTTTTTTCAATTGAAAAATAGTTGTTTTACAATGTTGTGTTAGTTTCAGGAGTACAGCAAAGTGATTCAGATATATGTATATAGATATACATATATTCTTTATATATATTCTTTTTTAAAACATTTATTTATTTATTTGTCTGGGCCGGGTTTAGTTGTGGCATGCAGGATCTTCATTGCGGCATACTTATAAGAAGAGATTAGATTAGAACAGACATGCATGGAGGGAAGACAATATGAAGAAGATGGCCATCTACAAGCCAAGAAGAGAGTCCCTTAGAAGAAGTCAACCCTGCCAAAACCTGGATTTGGAGTCCTAGATCTATGCAGAAATAAATTTCTGTTATTTAAGCCCCCTGATCTGTAGTTCCTTGTTATGGCAGCCCTAGCAAACTAACACAGTGAGTTAAAAATGGTAAATTATTGGGCTTCCCTGGTGGCACAGTGGTTGAGAGTCCGCCTGCTGATGCAGGGGATACGGGTTCGTGCCCCGGGCCAGGAAGATCCCACATGCCGCAGAGCGGCTGGACCCGTGAGCCATGGGCGCTGAGCCTGCACGTCCGGAGCCTGTGCTCTGCAACGGGAGAGGCCACAACAGTGAGAGGCCCGTGTACCACAAAAAAACAAAAAACCTTAGTAAAATGGTAAATTATTATAATTTTAATTTGCATTTCTACTGTTGATAATTGAGGTTTAGCAATTTTGCCAATTAGCCATTCAGCTTTCTTCTATAAAATTCTTTTAGATTTTTTAAAAAGATATTTTCATTGTGTTGCTTCCTTCTTTTGTATGTATATACACACATTGAACACTACTTCTTAGTCATTTTTAAGTATGTAAATATCTCCTTGTGACTTGTTTTTCGTATTTTTATGATGTCTTTTGAGAAATAGAAAACAGAAACTTATTGTCTTATAACTCTGGAGGTGAGAAGTCTAAAATGAAGGTGTCAGCAGAGCTGAAACCTTCCTCAAATGCTCCCTCTGAAACCTGTAAGGGAGAACCCTTCCTTGCCTCCTCCTGGCTTCTGGTTGCTTGCTGGAAACCTCTGGAGCTCCTTGGCTTGCAGCTGCCAACACTTCAGTCTCTGCCTGCCTCATTGCATGGCACTCTCCCTCCTGTGTCTGTGCCTCTGTGTCTCTCCTCTTCTTAAAAAGACAAGTCTTATTGGACTAAGGGCCTACCCTACTCCAGTATGACCTCATCTTAACTAATTACATCTGTAAGATGCTATTTTTCTAACTAAGGTCACATTCTGAGGTACCGGGGGTTAGATCTTCAACAAATCTTTTTTGGGGAAACAATTCAGCCCATAACAGTGACTGAATCATATCTTGTCTGATCCATCTGTCAGCAATGACTTCCCAACTTAATATGGTAGGGGGGTCAGTAATTTCAGGACCTAGAGCAGGAAAAAATTTAGGAATCCTCATAAAAATTGAACCACCCATTATTCCCAGCACAGGAACCAGAGGTCACTTCTACACCTCTGCTTCT
Source organism: Neophocaena asiaeorientalis asiaeorientalis (assembly GCF_003031525.2). Classification (NCBI taxonomy): domain Eukaryota; kingdom Metazoa; phylum Chordata; class Mammalia; order Artiodactyla; family Phocoenidae; genus Neophocaena; species Neophocaena asiaeorientalis. The sequence continues at coordinate 4,557,832 of NW_020185332.1, read as the reverse complement.
TGGGTAGAGAAATTTATAATTGTTTCCTCTCTAGGGGAAATATGAAAGTTAGCCAACTCAAAGGTCTGCCACTTTCCTGAGGCTGCTCCAGTCTGGCTGCCAGCCAAGAGTTGCTGTTTAAAGAATAAAATCCTCTCATTATGAACAAGCAAATGGATTTTGAAAGAAGCCTGGAATTTCCAGGAAGGAAATAGGTTGTAGAAGTAGTTTTCCTCCACATGGGGCGCTGTGGAGCCACACCAGTACAGAGTGGAGCATGGAGGATCCCAGGCCCGCGCAGGGCGGGGGGTGCCACAAGGGGAATGGCCTGCCTGGGAGAAGACTGCGAAGGCCTGAGCAGGGTCTCCCCACCTCCCCAGAACCTTTTTCTCAGACCAGAGACCTGGGATCTTGGCACAGCCCAAATGATGAGGAAAGAGCCATAGAGAAGGACAAATACAGAACACTTTTGGTTGACTTCTCAAGCAGGAAGTCTAAGCCAGATCTGATTTACCTTACAAGGGAAATGTTACATTTCTAGCAACACCAGTTTTGTGGAGAAATCTGTAACTATTACAATTAGAACGAAATATTATTTAACTTGTCTCTGTAAGATATATCATACATATAAACTCTTTGTCAGATCAGTAAATTTTATTTTAGTGTCTGTCACAGATTGGGTTTCCTGAGAAGCAGACTGAACTACAGATGTGCACGTAAGGAGGTTATTGGAAGATGCTCTCGAGAGATACACCTGTAGGGGATGAAGAGAAGAAACCAGGATTGGGCAGAGGGAGAAGAGTTGCAATGCAGTCCCAACACAGGCCTCTGCAGATTCCACAAAGAGCTCTGGAACTGGGAGAGCCGTAAAGAGTTGTCTCAGGGTGGGATAAGGAGGCAGGTGATTATAGCCACCACTGCACCCCGCCCCCGCCCATTGATCAGTCATTGGCTGAGAGCTCTCCCAGGGAAGGGGACATGACCTTGATCACCGTGGTCCCTTAACTAAGACAGTTCCTGGAGAAGAATTTATCTGTGACTTGTTAGCATCTAGGAGAATGAGTGCCTAGGAACTGAAGCCGGGGGTGGGGGGTGGTATGGCAGCACACCACAGCCTCCAACGTGACAGTGCTCTCACTCTGGAGTGACAGGGGGTGGCACTACCGGAGGGGTTGATACATTCAATACACACCATGGCCCCTCAGCACAGGCTGGCGTCTTCCACTCCATTAGCAGAAATATCTAATCCCAAAGACTCCCACTTAACACAATCCACCCACCACTCATCTAATCACATATGCACTTGTGCCCTTCCCAGCTGAAGACAAGTGACCATTACTCTGTGGGGCTGCTCTTAGGATATATCCAGGTGATAGTCACTCCTTGTCTAGGGCAAGTTCTCAGGTCTGGTAACCTGTGGGCAGACTGGTTAAATAAACTGAGGCACATCCATATGTTAGATCATTAAAACTGAAGTTGTAGAACACAATAATTATAAGAAAATAAAACAGTGTGCACCATATGATCCCATTTCTGGGGAAAGATATACCTATGGAAAAAAAATCAGAATGGCCACTAAAACAGAATGTGTTGTTATATTTGGGCAGTAGGATTATAGATTTTTCTAATTTTTCTCCTTTTGCTTAAATGTATTTTTTTCTGGATCAACCCAATAAACGTGTTACTTTTGTAATAGGGAAAAAATTGTTTCTCCTCTAAAGGGTAGATACACCTTGTGAGGAGTAGGCCTTGTGACCATGTTAATCAAATAGTGATTTGTTAAATCACCAGGGGCAGAAATCAGGAACAGCACTTTAAATGGAATTTGTATATTAATAGTGGCCACTTCAGAGTCTGGGAAATTTAGGAGAGGACAAGTCTGAGTAAGAGAAGAAGGTCTAGACCTATGCTGCTCAAAACAGAGGCTATCAGCCACATGTGGCTACTGAGTACTTGAAATGTGGCTGGTTCGTACTAAGATGTGCTATGAGTGTAAAATACAAGATTTCAAAGCTTTAGTATTAAAAAATGTAAAATATCCCATTAATAATTTTTAATATTACATCTTGAGATGTTAATAATTTGGATCTATTGGGTAAAATAAAATAAAATATTAAATATAATTTCTCCTGTTTCTTTTGTACAGTGCTGGTCTAGACTTTGGCAGGAAGCATAAATTCTCCGAAATACTTCCCCAAAGTACAAACAATTTGAAGAAGTAATTGTCTTACAGGATACCCACTAACCTTGCAGTTTTACTTGGTGCTTTCATAGGACTACCACAGAAAAGGGGAATTAGTTGACAAATGAGCACATCAAATGAGCTCTGGGTGCTACTTAAACACAACCACTTAGGGCTTCCCTGGTGGCGCAGTGGTTGAGAGTCCGCCTGCTGATGCAGGGGACACGGGTTCGTGCCCCGGTCCCGGAAGATCCCACATGCCGCAGAGCAGCTAGGCCCGTGAGCCATGGCCGCTGAGCCTGCGCGTCCAGAGCCTGTGCTCCACAACGGGTGAGGCCACAAAAGTGAGAGGCCCGCGTACCACACACACAAAAAAAAAATACAACCACTGAATTGTGTGTATGTCAATCTATGTAATTGAAGAAATTACATCTCAGGGAAAGTTAAGGAAACACCATGCTGTTGCAGACAGCCATTAACATCTTCCCCTGGGAAAAGCCCTCATGTCTGTCATGGGGTGCTGCATGGGAACTGCCCACTGCACCTACATACCAGATGTTGACTTGAGCTGAACTGAGCATCTGATGGAAGGATTCTGACCCATTCCCAAGGATAAAGATCAATGACTTGGGAAATCACCTTTAAGGAAGAGTGGTTTACTCTTATTTTTGTTTTTAACATCTTTATTAGAGTATAATAGCTTTACAATGGTGTGTTAGTTTCTGCTTTGTAACAAAGTGAATCAGCTATACGTATACATATATCCCCATATCTCCTCCCTCTTGCATCTCCCCCCATCCTCCCTATCCCACCCCTCTAGGTGGTCACAAAGCACGAGCCTATCTCCCTGTGCTATGCGGCTGCTTCCCACTAGCTATCTATTTTACATTTGGCAGTGTATACATGTCCATGCCACTCTCTCACTTCGTCCCAGCTTACCCTTCCCACTCCCCGTGTCCTCAAGTCCAAGGAATGGTTTACTCTTAATGACATGTATAGTTTTGCCTTTGGTTAATTTATTTCTTGATTTTTAATACTGGTCAGTGTCCAAAATTCAGATGCAGTCAATGGTTACCCCAAGTTGAGATGTTTATATGGAAAAGCACAAACTAGTTTAAAATTCATACGAACCAGTCTAAACCTGGGTAAACTCTTATAATATTAGGTAATGTTTATAGAACTTTCAGAGAACACTAAATACATCTCAATTATCATTTCACTTTCTCAGCTGTCTATGAGGTATTTTTTTCCATCAGCAATTAACAAAAGAGTGAGTGAATCTTGGGCTCAGAACTAATTCCAAAGTCCCTGTCAGTAGCAACTTTTTATTAGAATAAGATACAACTAATAAGGTGATTGCTGCCTGGGTACTGCTCTGCAAATACCCCTTGATTCCAGGTTTCAGAAATTCCTGCTCACAGAGTGCCATCTGATGCCTTACTAGGAAAGTGCTCACAGTACACAGTAATCAGTTACTATTTAGCACCATGCTTCTCAAACTACTCTCTCCAGAATGATGGAATTATGTACATTTTCTATAAGTTTTATGAGAAAACTTTTCACATGTAATGGAACACACAAAACATAAAATGTAGATGGATTTTTCAGGGGAAATATGAAACTCCAAGAAGTTTCAGATTGCACCAAATCTCCAGATCTTGAAAGGTATAAGCTAGCAATTGTTTGCTATTTCTGATGTCTCCAGAGGAAGCCTGAGAAACCTTGCCCAAGAGTGAAGAATCTAGGAGCAGACGGTCACAGGCATTTCAGGGACAAAGCACGAGGTAAAGGGTAGTCCTCGAGAAACTTGGGTGAAAACCCCCAAAGACAGATGTCACATCAACAATTTAGTTCACAACCTGCCACCAGGTACTGCAAAATCAGAGATCAGTTTTAGTTTCTGCTCTCAAAAAGCTTAGTTTCAGAGAGAAAACAGGACTATGGAGTCAAGGCATTGGAGGTATAAGACAAGCGTTTTGGGAAACCCAAAGAGGGTCAGTTTTGTTTGGGAAGACAGAAAACACTACAGGAAAGAGTAATATTTGACCTGGGACTTTAGAGATACATGACAACAGCCAGATTCAGTCACACAGCAAACAAAAGTGGGACGTTATTCCTATTGCTATTACTACTGTCAGCAATATCCATTCAAGTCAACTTGAGAAGATGGGGTTACTTCAGTGCTGGGACACAGACAGGAATTGTCATAGGAACCGAATCAACTGTCCACAGCAGAGCAACCAGAGATCGCCTCTACATCTCTGCTTTTGGAGAAGGCTATGCAAATCTATTTCTTTCCTTAGGGAAACATGAAAGCTCACCAATTTTCCCGGGGCCCTCATCCCTGAAGCTTTCCCAAATTTGCTAAAGAACAGCAGTTGCTCCTTAAGGAAATTTAAAGGGCTATGAAAATATTTTTCCTTCTCCACAGTAAACGTTATAAAGGATAAAAGTTGGTTCATCTTAGAGAAATTTTTCCTCTTAAAATGCCAGATGTTCTCTGCAATTAGCATTTCCCTTAAATACAATTTATTCAATTACTGTTAGTATAATCTGCCATGTCCCTTGTGCCTTCTACTCTTTAAAGTTCCGTGTGCTGTAAAGGCGATCTTTTATAAGACAGATGACTGGGGTGTTTTAATAAAAGAAGAGTTGAAAGGCTCTCTCTCTACAGAAGTGCAGTCTGACATTCGAGTCATATTTTCTGGCTCACAGTTGAAATGACACCATGTGCATGTTTCCAGCCAGCTTGAAGGAACACCCCCCGCCCCAACTTCTTCACCACTTTGTTTGATTGGATGACAGAGATCCAACAAGGCTCTAAGGATGAACTGTCCAAGTTGAAGAAAATATGGATTCTGGATCCACTGGGGTAGCTGGGCTTTCCAGTTTTGATCGTGGCTAATATCACCACTCTACTCACATTTGGCATCCCTGAAGCAGAGGCATGTGGGAAGGGAGAAAACATAACGGCCCCATCGGAGGCTGTATACCATGAGCATAACTTTTGAGAGCTGCAGTGAAGTAAGTTCACTGTAGGCAGCCCAGCCCAGGGTCAGTGGTGTTCAGGCATCTTCAAAGCAAACCAGTGGACTAAAGAACAAAGCTGCCCACGTTCCCCTATTTTCTCAAATTTAAGACTTTGGGTCTTGGTACAGTCTAAATAGTGAGGGACCCTCCAATGGTTAATACATAACACTTCTTGCTGCCCTTTACAAGCGAGGGCTTCAAACTATATGATTTTTGTAACGTAAATAGTATGAAAAAAAACCTCATCTAATACATAAAGTACTAGGTATTATTCAGTTTGTGTCATTTTTAAAAGGTGTTTCACACAAATAAATGCTTCGTCAGATCATATGTCATCAAAAGTCCACTTTATAATGATGCTCTAGCATCACTTTGAAGTATTTACGTTGCGAGACACCACATACCTCAAGAAGGTTTCAATAAGACATTTACATACTTTGGTGCTGGGCATACTATGGCACCGTTTGTTTCATGAGTGGAAATGCACAGTTTCAAAGAAACCTCACATGACAGAACCCAAATATCCCATACTTGACCACAAAAGCACACTTGCCCTCCCACTCAGGAGACAGCCAAACATCATATCAGGGGGCCCTTGTTCTCAGTGTCTCTAGTCCCCAGTTAGTGTCCATTCACCTTCTGTGTGAAAATCCTCCTGGAATGGGACCTGTGGACAACAGAAGATTTGCTAATAAATTAAAGCACACTTAATGTGAGAGACCATTAAAAATCAATGTCGTAGAAGAGTATAAGCTCAGAAAAATTAAAAGAAAAATGTCTCTAAGACAGAATTGTACGAAATGATCTCATTTCTGAAAGAGAAAAATGTATATATGGCAAACACTGTGGGGATATCCACTAAAGTGTTCCCAGCAAGTTGACTCTGGATGGTTGGATTACAGATAATTCTAATCTTTCTCTATCTGCTGGTCTGTATTTTCTAGATTTATCAAAATGAAGATGTATTACTTCTACAGTAGAATCCCTCCCTCTCAAGAAGTAGATACATCTCTTGAGAGATGGAACTGAAGCTACTTTAAGTAGACAATGAATTTGAGTAACCAACAACTTTAAATATAGTTAGTGTAACAGTTGCCACTTCAGAGCCTGGGTACTTGGGAAAGGACAAATCTGGGTAAAAGAAAAAGGCTTTAGACACATGGGAAAGTACATGAGTTCCCTGAAAACTCAAGAAAAAGTGAAAAGGCTGTAGCCTGATAATAGTGTAGCTTTCCCTGATGCCCTTATATGTCAAATGCTGGGCCCCTTGCCAGGCAAAAAGAGACCCACACTACTTAATTGGTATATATACGAAGCCATACAACTAAGGGCTTGATGAGAGAACAATGCACTTATATTGAAAGGGGAAAACCGAGAACCATGAACCTGTGGGAGAACTGAACCAGGCCTGGCCCAGGACAGTGGATGGAAAACTAGCCCCAGGAGTGACTCCGTACTATGGAACTGTGTGGAACGGAGTATCCCAGACTGACAGACGCATCCCAGCCCATTCCCAAGGAAGAAAATCAGTGTCCCTGGGGATGTGCACATTATAAGGAATGAATGAATATAGTTTATAATGAATGACATGTCATTTTGATTTTGGTTATTTTGTTTCTTGACCTTTAAAAGTAGTCTGCGTCATAATTAACATGCAGTCGATGGTTACCCCAGAGAGGTTCCTTTAAAAAAACACAAACTAATTAAAATCGATCCAAGTGAAGCTAAACTAGGGAAAGCTCTTTGACTACCTCCAAATTTCAAATTCCGTTTTCAGGTAAGAGGAAAAGAAAAGGGTGGAAGCTTTTCTAGTTCTTAGTTTCTTTAATCTCATACTTCTTGCCTCTTTCGTTCTTCCTCTAAAATATTCTGGCCCTCCTCACTCATAGGGTTTTGAATTCTTGAAGAGATATTAAATCAAGATTTAAATGACGATTAATAAAACATCGTTTTGTACTGCAAATAAAAATTGGACACTGCTTAAAAACTACTATAAATCTCGTAGTTCACTAAATAGTGTATCAATGGAACTTTTCAGTCTTTGGGACAACCTAGAAGATCTCTGGAGAGGAAGACCAGATGGTAAAGGGAGGAAGCAGAGAAAGGAGAACTCAATGCACTAGGGAAATAGCACAGTACAGAGTTAAGAGCCAGACACTGTTTCCACCTGTATGAGCATCTTAGATAAGTTACTTAAACAGAAGTAGTCCCCTCAGCAACTCTGTGAGGAAGGTATTATTAGTATCATTATCTCCATTTTGCAGGCAAGGAAACATGCCCAGACGATAAAACCCTTAAAACAATGCCTGGAATATAATTACTGCTATGTGTCAGTTTTAAATGTACTTAAAGTGGGTATTCAACACCCAGCCAATCAAGACTATACCTGGTCTGTTTCCAAAGAACGAAGTCTCAGCCAGTGCTGCGTCTAAACCAAGCAGCCAAGTCTTCCAATGTCTGAGAAATCGTGCATAGTTACCATCAATTAATTTCCAGACTAATAATGAAATTGACATTACCAGCCGCTTCTTCATGCCACATGTTTTAATAATCACGCTGTTTTTTAAAAAAAATTCCCGGCTTAAGGCGTAGGATTACAGATGAGGAGAAGCTGCCACTCTTGGTTTAATTTAATCTGGGCCACATACAGTATGTGAAATGTAATGCTCCTTGAAAAGTATTTTGTAACAACATTGTAGAATAGGAGATTAGCAAAGGTTTTTGGGGTAAAGGGCTAATAGTGGTGGATAACTTGGGCTTTGAGAGCCGTGTACATTTTTGTCGCTGCTGCAGTTGCTTCTTTTTACAACCATATAGCCAACCGTGTAATAATGTAAAAACTGTTTTTAGCTCAGGTGGTCAGACCAAAATTTTAGAAAGTAAGCTAAGAATAGTTTATTTTTTAAAGGAATGTTAAAAAGCAAAAACGAAGAATGAGTGACAGACACTGTACGTGGCCTGCAAATCCTAAAATATTATCTGAAATATTTACTACAGAAAAATATTTACTACAGAAAATGTTTGCCGACTGCTATTCTAGGGAATCATAAAACAAAGGTATCGCTATAAAAAAATTAACCTTCTGTTCCTAAATTTTTCTAGTCCACAGAGCTAGTTTATTTTTTCAAAACAACAACAACAATACATAATCTCAGAGGATTCTGAAAAGCCATTTGACATTTGATAAAATCCAACATCCAGGGCTTCCCTGGTGGCGCAGTGGTTGAGTGTCCGCCTGCCAGTGCAGGGGACACGGGTTCGTGCCCTGGTCCGGGAAGATCCCACATGCCGCGGAGCGGCTGGGCCCGTGAGCCATGGCCGCTGAGCCTGTGCGTCTGGAGTCTGTGCTCCGCAACGGGAGACGCCACAACAGTGAGAGGCCTGTGTACAAAAAAAAAAAAAAAAATCCAACATCCATTCCTGACTTAAAATGGTCAGCAAACTAATAAAGGAAGAGGACTTCCTTAATACGATGAAGGACATCTAAGAAAATCTACTGCTATCATCATATTTAATTAATTATTAAAAACTGAATGCATTCCTCCTAAGTTCAGGAAGAAGAAAAACATGTTCTCTCTCACCATTTCTATTCAGAACTGTACTGGAGTATCTAACCAGCACAATAAGGCAAGAAAAAGAGAAGACATCCAGAATGGAAAAGAAATAAAACTGTCTTTGCTCACAGATAATAGGATTTTCTGTATAGAAAATCTGATGGAGTCTTCAAAAAAACTACTAGAACTAATAAGTGAGCTTAGTGAATTTGCAAGATACAAGATCAATATCCAAAAATCAATTATATTTGTCAAAACCAGCAAAAAACAATAGAAAGTTGAAATTTAAAAAACAAAACCATTTACAAGAGCATTAAAAAATGTGAACTGCTTAGGATAAATCTGACAAAAGATGTACAAGACCTGTAACTGAAACTGCAAAACATTGCTGAAAGAAATTAAAGACTTAACTAACATGGAGAGCTATTCCATGGTTTAATGGTTCAGAAGATTCAGTATTACGATGGTGATTCTCCTAAAACTGAGCTATAGATTCAATGTAACCCTAATAAAAATCCCAGTAAGCAATTTTTGAGCTTATTCTAAAATTCGTATGGAAATGCAAAGGACCTAGGAGATTCAAAACAACTTTGAAAAAGAAGTCAGAAAACTAATAAATACTATCTGATTTCAAGACTTATGATAAAGCTACTGTAGTAACGAAAACAACATGATATTGGCATAAAGATCAAAAAATTAATCAATGAAACACAATAGAAAGTCCAGAAATAGAAGCACTCGTATATTAACAAATGATCTTTGACAAAGTTGCAAAGCAGTGGAGAAACAAGTCTTCTCAATAAATGGTTTTGGAACAACTGGGTCTCCATATGCCAAAAAAAAGTTAACTTTGAGCCATATTTTTAAAGCACTGTATGCTATTTTTTTTTTGCCACATACAAAAATTAACTCAAAATGAATCATAGGCCTAAATGTAAAATGTAAAACTATGAAACTTCTAGATGAAGACAAAATAAAACCTTTGTGACCTTTAGTTAGGCTACAATTTTTTTAGATACTCCTCCAAAAAGACAATACATTAAAAAACTGATAAACTAGACTTTATCAAAACTTTAAATTTCTGCTCTTTAAAAGACACCGTTAGATGAAAAGACAAGACACAAACTGAGAGAAAATATCAGATATAACATATCTGATAAAGGGCGTATATCTAGATTTTTAAAATTCTTGAAACTCAAAAAGTGGAAAGGGGGACAACAGATTTGAACAGACACTTCAAAGAAAATATGCAAATGGAAAATAAACACAAGAAAAGATGTTCAACATCACTAGTCATTAGAGCATTGCAAATTTAAACCACAATGAGGTATCTCTAAATCTACCAGAATGCTAAAATTAAAAAGATTATGTCAAGTGTTGGTGAGGAGAGAGTGTTCATATACTGTTAGTGGGAATGTAAAGCGGTACCATCAATTCGAAGAACAGTTTGATAGTTTCTTTGGCTGTTAAATATACACAGGATGAGCCAGTCATCCCCCACACACAAATAGCCTCGACCCAGCTTTTTAAACAAACACAAATAGTGAAACCTAATGTAAACCATGGACTTTAGTTTTTTGGGTTTTTTTTAAATAAGTTTATTTATTTATTTATTTATTTTTGGCTGCATTGGGTCTTCGTTGTTGGGTCTTCGTTGCTGCACGTGGGCTTTCCCTAGTTGCGGCGAGCGGGGGCCACTCCTCGCCACAGTGCGTGGACTTCTCATTGCAGTGGCCTCTCTTGTTGCAGAGCTCGGGCTCTAGGCGTGCAGGCTTCAGTAGTTGTGGCACGCAGGCTCAGTAGTTGTGGCTTGCAGGCTCTAGAGCACAGGCTCAGTAGCTGTGGCGCACGGGCTTAGTTGCTCCGCGGCATGTGGGATCTTCCCGGATCAGGGCTCGAACCCGTGTCCCCTGCTTTGGCAGGCGGACTCCCAATCACTGCGCCACCAGGGAAGCCCTGGACTTTAGCTAATAATAATGTACTGATAGGAGTTTAAAAATATAAACGTTTTATGCTTAAAATTCCTCATGTGGGGGTGGGGATTCCAATCCACCCTGGAGTACAGATATGAGGTTCTCCTAACCCCTCCAAACAGCCTTGCCATCCCTATGACTTCTGTCTTGAGGCATTTGTAGAGAAGCATTTTCTGGAAGTAGCCAAAGCTCCTGATATAGAAAGTGGGAAGGCTCCAGGCATTTGCTCCCGTGAGAAATGGAAGTTCTGAGAGTGCAGGGAAGAAGATGTGTTTGCTCACTGAGGAACAGCTTGTGTTCTGACAAGTCAGTCCCGTGGAGAAGGATGGAGGTTGGGCCTCTGGTCCCTCAGAGGCTTTTGTCTTAAGTAAAGCCCTCTTCCTGCCCTGATTACTCTGGTTCTTCACCTCAGCAGGCCCGCATTTCCCACCTTTATCGAAGGTGGGCTCCTTGGATGCTCTGTCCCTCCTCCTCACTCTGACACTCCCTCTTTTTCCTCTTCCACAAAGCCTGGTTCATATTTTCCACAGTAGGGTTCCATTGAAGTCCAACTTTGGCCTCACTTTCCTAGAGAATTCAACCTAGGAACTCTGGAAAACTTCAAGGTCAAATCTCTTACTTCACAAATAAGGTAACAGATTCCATGAGGGAAGGTGACTTTTGTAGGGCCATATAGTTAATAATTTGTTTTACACCCACCCTTACACTATAGGCAATTGGATAATCTAATTGCTACCATGACCATATGTCCAAGATTTTCAGTCCCGATTTCAAATATTCTGTATAGTCATCAGGCTGCATTAAGAATTTCACTATCTAGAAAACATGGCAACTACTACTGCAGACATGTTAAGAGGGACCTTCTGGAAGCAATAAATTTCTGTTACTGAATCCACCTTTCCATTTCTGAAGCACTGAATTTTAACTTTTTAGGGCAACGAACCCCCTTTAGGAAACTAATGAAAGCTATGGATCCTCAATGGACCCCCTTTAGGAAACTGATGAAAGCTATGGATCCTCAATGGACCCCCTTTAGGAAACTGATGAAAGCTATGGATCCTCTCCATCCAAAAATATTTACATAGAAACATAAAATTTGGCTCCAATGATTTAACTATGCAATACATGACAGTGACACTCTTTAATCTGACAGCAGAAATGTCAGCATGTCTACTATGTGGCCAGGGAATATTTTTAAATAGCTCTTAAATCCTAACAAAAATTTGCAAATATTTATGTAGTATGACAGATTATAGAGCACGTTTAATCCTCAAAACAATCCTGTTGAGGATTAATCCTCAACCCAACTGAGGATTAATATCCCAATTTTACCTATGAGTAAGCCACAACCCAAAGAAATCTGGCGATGTGCCAAAGTTCACATGGCTAATAGTAGGCAGCGAGGACTAGAACACAGGCTTTTTGTTCCCTGTTCAAAAACATCTTCACATCTAATATTTTCTGTTTTGGAATCAAAGTTCTACCCAGGGAAAACTCACGGGCAACCCCTTTGAACAAGTTGTTCTTTTTAAAATTGAACAACGAGTATGAGGGGACTATAAGAGACTACAGATTGGCGCCTATCATGCTATTTATGGTTGTACTCCAGGCATTACTCCCAGGCAGGGATACCAGAAAGAATGTCATTAGAATTGCAGGCTTTGGAGTCCAGACAGTAAACCCCATTTAAAGGAAAACAAAAGAAAACAAAACCAGATGCCAGAAGTGGTAAGACACACAGGTTTGTTTCTCTTTTTGTTTTTCACTGTAGTTAGGAGTTATCTTTTCCCCAAGAACAGCTGAAAGTTAACTGGGAGGACAGCCGATAACATCTTGGAAAAGGCAGAACATATACCAAAATGGGGATATGAGAGCTAGAAAAAATTTGCAAACGTCATAGAAAGATTAAGATGCTGGGAAATTTGCTAAATGGCCATAGAGAAACACCTATGGGAAAGGAGGGTGAGAATCCCTAACCAATCCGTAAGTAAGAGATTTCAGAATCTCCATAATGTTGCTGGTCATACTCTTGATGACCCAGAACTCCTCCTTTGGCCATCTGCTCAAAGAAATGAAGATAGGGAAACTCTGTGACTTCATGCCATTGTTGCTGGGCTGGATCAATGGAAATTAAATGCTGTCCAAGGACTGTGGCAATTTTTTGAAAGTTTTCAAAGGCCCACGGCAAATGAGAAAAATATGGTGGTGCTGTTGTTTTAGTAAAGGTATCTGTCCAACTTAAAGCACTGTCCATCACTACAGGACTTGGTACACAAAACACTCTTCAAAATATTTGGTAAAATGACAGCAGTACAGCCAATGTCCTTCACCCTACTTTGTGTCTATGGGCTAGAGTGTCCACCCAACTCAGTACCTTAGTTCCAGAGTCTTTTGGACTCTGGCCTCTCCCATTTGTTTCAACAGAAGTTAATGCCTTGAAAATAGACTGTGTAGGAAAGAGTTTCCAGATCCAGTCATAACCTTCTAACCTTGTTCCCCTCAAATTCTGGAAACTCTCAGCTACTTTTCAATGTCTGCTTTATAAAACTAAACCTAGATATATAGGAAACCTTTACTGTCTCAGAAGGCTACCATTCTGGAAACTCTCTGTACCCTCCACCTGTAAGGATATGGAAGATCTTAAATACCTACAAAAAAGTACCTCCCCCCAAAAGGTTCTCCCATCAAGGAGTGAAAACCTAGGGTCTTTCTGTTCTGTCCCACCCCCAGCCTCAGCAAAGACCCTTAACCAACCCTTAAATACTGGTGGTCTCTTCTACAAGAGTGGTATGTTTTCTCTGGCCCTTGGGCTTCCTGGACTTCAGGGACCCATAAATTGGATACCAAAATGTTTTTCTTCAGCTTATTTTTTGTTATTTTGGGATAAAGATGTTTCTTTACTCTTCTTTGTTTGTATTTTCCAATTTTCTCATAACTTCTTTTACCCTATTTCGCACATAGCATGACAGCCAAGCAAGAGCCCAAGGTGAGCTGCAGCTGAACAACCACACAGAGGTACTTCAGAGAAAGGAGAGGTGATAATGTCACCCCTCCCACCGTGCCTGTAGGTGTATCACCTGGTCACGGGAAGCATCCTATCCTTGAATCACTACTACAGACTTCTGCTCGGTACCTGTACCACCACCCCACATACCAAGCCAAGAGAAGCCATGAGGAGAGTCTGAATGCTTAGACCATGTATGTCAGCTGATCTTCCACCCTCAGCCCAGGAGCAATTATAAAGAGAGAACTTCAAACACATTCTGGGGGGTGGGTCTTCGTTTTCTTAGCCCCCTCCTTACCTACACACAGAAAAGGGAGTTCTTAGAAACCCACTTCTCACCCCATACTCTACAGTCAGCCATGACATTATCTCCCCACTACATATGAGCTCTTCTAGAGCAGTGAAGGACTCTTGTTCATCTTTTTTTTGCAGAGCGTGGGCCTCTCACTGTTGTGGCCTCTCCCGTTGCAGAGCACAGGCTCCGCGCGCGCAGGCTCAGCGGCCATGGCGCACGGGCCCAGCCGCTCCGCGGCATGTGGGATCTTCCCGGACCGGGGCACGAACCCGTGTCCCCTGCATAGGCAGGTGGACTCTCAACCACTGCTATACCAGGGAAGCCCTCTTGTTCATCTTTTATCCTCAGTACCTAGATAGTACTTGGCATGTAGTCAATACTCAAGTGTTTGTAGGAAGGAAAGGAGGGAGGAAAGAAGCAAAGTTGAGACAGAGGGAAGGAGGTTTAGTTTTTCCCTGTTTCGTCTATGGGTTTCTTTTATGTTTCTGCCCTTGCTGCCCACTCCTCTTCTTAGCCTTTGCCCTTTCCTCAATATTCATTTATCTTTCTTTTCATATAACTTCTACCTAAATCAAATTTTCTCTTACTTTTTTCCCCCTAATTATTCTCCTCTGTTGCTGTAGTCTAAATTCCCTAACACTTTTATTCTCTATGATTTTCTTGGTTTCTCCTTTGCTTGCTCTAGTTTTGTCATCCTTCTTGGCCTCATGTATTTTTCCTTTATGGTAAGGATCAACAGAGCTAAGGTAAGTGAAAAGGAAAGAAAGGCTAAAAAGAAGAATACCTCAAAATGATGAAAAGGAAAGTAACAGCCAAAAAGAGGAGGCCCACAAAAGCAAGGCCCATGGGTCCAGTAAACACACATAATTCCCTTGCCTTATCACAAAAGACAAGACATTTCCATTCATGTGTTTTCTAACCTATTCTCTGGTTTCTTCAAAGTTGCCCAGAAAGCTCTTCTAGTTACCATGAACCTAAGAGCTGATGCTTTCAAGGGCATGTCTCCTCGTTCAACATGGGGACACCTGGTGCTTTGTCTTTCTGCACACTGCTCCAAAGCAGCAGCTCCAGGTCCTGTTTTGAGTGACATCAAAGACCCCGACTAGCACCCTAAGGCTGGGGACAAGTCTTTGCTCAGCCCCACTGACATGCACCTCATGTCCCTACCCCATTTTCTGATCATAGTCTCATCTCCCCCAGAGCTGATGCCTCTGCAAACTCCCTCTTCCCAGCTCTCATCTGGGTTCCAAAAGTTTCTGCCCCCCTCAGATGATCTCACAATTAGAGGAAGGGACAAAACTCAGGATCCTTACAAATTCAACCCAAGGTTCCCACCAAAATCCAACACTCTTTCCCACTTAGTCTAGCCTAGCAGCACAGAGGGCAGGTTTTCAGTGTGAGCACAACAGCACAGGCTAATTTTAGGCACTTGGGTGGTACTAACATGGAGGGGAGAGCTAAGAGATCAAAGAAGCAAACCATCAAAAAAGACCTTTCCAGTTTAGAATGTGGATGTATAACTGACATTATACCTCCAGTGTCCTTCCTGTCAGGGAGAGGATCTACGCAGACCATGGAGATGCCATTTATAGTGACTACCTGCCTAACAATGAATATGATGTCTCCTTCTCAACCAAAGACTCCCGCTACTCTGACACCACTTGCCAGACCTTGAATCCTAAAAGGTATTCAATCTCAAGATTGGATCCCAAATTCTTAAGAGCCCTTAAAATTGCATTTGGACTGCGGTTCCGTTATCTCTGCAATATTGTTTCTATCTTCCAGGCCCACTTACAGAGATACAGAAGAAAGGAAGAAGTCATCTTCCTCTCATTCCACATGCGTCCCTTAGGTCAGGAATGATTATCAGCAGTGACGTGCCACCCTTTTTCCTTTGGGTCCCTGAGGACGGTGATTAAGTCTTTTCTAATTACTGCTACCATGGAAGTGAACATTCCTACACAGGCTTAGCCTAATTTAAAAGAAGTTCTCAGAGGGCCCCGACCACAGGACCTTAAAGGCAGCCTTCCGTACTTCCCCAGGTGGTGTCTATTTTACTTCCCCAGTCCTGCTCTCAGGAAAAACAAACACCCCAATCCCACCGCCGGCAATCCCACAATGCCCAGCAACTCTGGAGAGCCCACACCCAGATCCAATCTAATGTCATTTCAGGGCTCCAACTTAGGACCACCACAAATGTTTGCCTCGTTAACAGACGAACTTCAGAGCCTTCATGCAGCTCACACACCCCACTTAACCTACAGCCAGAATACCTGCACTAATTAAGAGAGCAGTGGACTCTTCCACTGGGGAGGGAACTCACAGAGGGCAAGAGTCTTTTGTTTAATCCCTTGAACCTAACAGCACGCTTAACTGTTCAGCGACTTCTCCAAAGACATCAAAGTGACTTAAAAGTCATTTGGGGAATTAGTTTTCCTCCAGTCTAGTAAGAAGTGGAAGAGGGGTTACACTGTTGTATCCTAAGAGATGAGAGGATGAGAGGGCTTTGATAGGGGAAAGAAAGGAATGGAAGGAAAACAGGGATGGCCTGGATAGCTGGAACCCCTAGGTTTGTCTGGTGGGAACAGGAATGTGGATGCAGAGGCTGAGTCGGTGGAACCCTAACCGGTTGTAGGTTTCACTAAATTGGTGTCGATGGTGTCAAGGCAATCACTCATAGCAGGAAGCATGTCTGCTCCCCTCTTGCAGTCAGAAAAGTTGGCTAAAAATCCCCAGCCTTGAGCTAAAGAAAAGTAATCAGCTCAAATTCAGTATTTATGGGTGTAACTACCAATTTTAACCCAATTTAACATCCACGGTCTAACCGCCTGCCCAAGACAAGGTTTGAAATATTCCAGCGGTTCCCCCAAGGCCACCTCATAAGCCAGTTGCATTATTTAAGAAGGCTTGTGCAGCTCCGACCTAATCATCCTAGAGACAGAATTGTTTTCCTAAGGCCACTGTCACCACGAGAATATATGGCTCTGCTACAGTTCAAGGCCTGGGCAGCAGTTGAGGTTTTTGAGTCTCCAGCCTACACAGCCTCCCTGCTGGCGGCCGTGCAGCAGCATGAGGCCGTGCGCCCACCTTCGGCCAACGCCTTCCAACGGCACCCGGGGGCCCCGCGCCGGGGTCTCCCGGGCGACTGGGCAGGGGCGCTGCTGGTGTGCAGGGCTTTTAGAGCTTCCCTGCAGGGGCCTGACCAATGGCTGAGCTGATGTCCCAGTAGTAGGTGGCCGCTCTCCTGAGCAGCCCCGCCTCCCTGCACGCACGTGACCTTGGGGGTGGGCGCACGGAGCCCTTCTCTGCGTCTCACGCTGGGCAGCGCCCTGCAGACATTGGGGTTGCCGTGTGGAGGCTCCGCTGGTGGCATCCCCGCAGCTCTGTCACGCCTGTGGTGGCTTCCAGCGGCGACTTTCTCCCCATCTCTCTTCACAGCCACGGGATCCCGCGTGGGCCCCCTGGGTGTCAGATTAGCAGCTCCAGGCTGCACCCGGGTTGGCAGACCGGTACTGCCTTCTGCCCTCTCCAGCCCTCCGGCGTCGTTTATCGTCATCTTGATTGGTTGGACAGTGTCAGACTTTTCTGGATCATGGGGACGGGGCAGGTGCCCGTTTCTCACCTCTCAGTCCTCCCCAGAAGTGAAGCCTTTTCTCCCTTTCCCTCCTCCACTCCATTCTGAGACCCTCAGTTAAGACCCTTCCTGCCCTTTTGCCCAGGTCCCTCTCGCCTTCATCTGGGGTTAAGGAGGCTCTGGCTGAGCACAGGTGGCCATCCTGCCATCTGCCCCATGCAGCCCCTTGCGCTAAAGCCTCTGAGGCATTTGTGCTCCTGTCACTCCCATGTTTCTGGCCCCTCCTGGGTCTTTCTGGCATGTTCTATGGTGGCTTTCATCACCCTCTCCCAGGTCTCAGTCACTCACCTCATGTCCTTCACCTGGCTACTCCTGCAGGTCCGAAGGGCTTCTGCTAGTGGAAAACAGGACTGGCCACCATCTGCATCGTCTTTTGTACCTGGCTTATTAAAAGGCACTTAATGAACACCATTTTGAAAAACATTTTTATTTGAGCATTTATTCATTGTTTATAGATTTAATAAACATCCCCTATATTACCTAAATTACAAAGTTAGTATCGTTGAGTCTTTTGAACACTTCAGTGGCTTAAACAGCAGGCACAATGTAAACGTCTCACACACACACCTCCCCAAAGGCAACAATTAAGCTTTGTTTCTTAGACTCTTTCCCAGCAGCGGGCAGGGAGAGAGATGCCAAAATGGGGACAGTGGTTATTTATTAGTGATGAGATGACTGCTTTCCATTTTCCTTTCTGTTATCTGTGTTTTCTACAATGCAACTATATTTTAAAAGGTTTTTTTTTTTTTAAAGAGACATGAGACTGTGGGAACAGGGAACCAAGCCCTTTGACAATCTGTTCAAGGGACATATGTCTGCTCTTTTCCAGGAACTTGCCCTAAAACTCACAGGCCTTTCCCACACAGCGTGGTTCTAACAGAAAGAAGAGGGCAGGGGGTGGGGAACTGGTGTGGGAAAGGTTGGTGGGGATTCTAACCATGGTTTGGGGCAGAGGAACCTGAGTGATTCACTGTACCTCCCCCTAAGAGAAGGACCAGACTACGGCCCACACTGCACACTCGTGAATTGGGAGAGATGGCCCTGTCACCGAGGAATCTCCCATATTTTATTTGTTCAGTCCTTGGGTTGCTTCCCCATTCACTGGTAAGTGTAAGCCCAGATTCCAAATTATGGCTACCAGAGTATTCGAAATAATTTGGGAGAGTCTAGAGGTTAGGACTCGGGCTTTGAAATAAGATAAGACCAGCTGTCATCTAAGCTCTCCACGCCAGTCGGGTGTGCAACTTTGGACAAGCCATCCAAACACAGAGCCTCTGATTTTTCATCTCTAAATGAGTGATAGCAATACTTGTTGTAAGCATTATCATACTTCACAATGCCTGTCATGTAGTCAGTGCTTAGATGATGAGAGTTAGTAGCCCTTTTCCAGCTTTCCCACCACTGGCTGACCCAGGAGCCTATGGCCTCCTTTAACATGTGCCTTATTCTCATCTGTAACCCCCACACTCTGCGTGGACTCAGTATGAGATAGTGGAGCTAAGATGTTTTCCTTTTCACAGAACTCTTTGCAGACCCTGAGGAAGGGTACCCCTGACCCTCACGGTCCCTTAGGGTGTGGGTATGCCAGCGTCTAGGATTCTGGGTCTCTGGAATCATCTGACCAGAGCTGGAGGGCCCATCTTCCCCAGGGGGCATAGAGAGTCTCATTCAGGCTCTGAACCAACCTCCTAAATGTGCAGTGCCCAGCCAAAGGCCAACGGTGGAGGGGCCTGCCCACTCCCAATCTGAGGCCAAGTGACTGCCCCAGACCTTCTCTGTTTCCCTGAGAGGAAACACTTCAGTCACAAGACCCAGGACTCTGTCCTTTCCTCCCCAGTCAAAATCCCATATCCTCCATAGCAGGAAGGCCCCAGTCATGGAGCTCAGTCTGCCTGCAGTCCCGCCTCCCCAGCAGGGCACCTTTGTCTACCTTCCATGCCCACTGCATCCCCCATCATCACCCCTTCCCCAGCAGTGAGCCTTGGGGGTGCTCTTCCCCTTCGTGCCTTATTACCCTTCTCCCTGTGAGCACTGAGGCCCCAGCACTCATCCTGCCCAGTGCCTAGCAGGCTTTGGTGTGGGGAGCTTCCATATCCGCCGAGAGAGATTCCCTTACCAGGCAGAGGGGCCCCGCAGCTTCCCTTCAGCGCATTTCCCCACTTCTATCCCCATCCCGGTGCCCTGGAGCAGCCTCTTTAGCTTCTTCTCCCAAATCATTCCCCATCTGGCTGATTCTAAGGGGTCTGATGACAGGCACATCGTCTTGAAAGAGGCATCTCCAGCTTTAAAAGTGGGGCTTTTGGGTGTTGGTAACTGGTAACTGTCAGATCTAGTATGCCCATGGAGACATTGAGTTTGATGGGGCTCCTGGAGTCCCACTCTCAGGTCTGAGCCCACTTTGCGTGCCTGCCTACCTCCACCCCCAGGCAAATGTAGCTGGGCAAGGTCCTCTCTCTGTGGCAACACGTGTGGAATTTGTGGGGGGAATGGAGGAATATTTAGATCTTTTTATTTACTAGAAAAGAAACATGCGTTTGATCATGTGTGTCAGGAACTGGGAGGTAATGACAAGCAAAATGGAAAAATACAGTAGAATGTCTAAATTAGCTGGGGAAAGGGAAGAATAAATGAAAAATAAGGAAAGCAAAAAAAAAAGGAGGGGAGAGGTGATACACTTGGTAAATGGTAAAGATAAAGGAGGATGAAAGGAATACAAGGGAGTATAACAATATAACAATTATTGTGAAATGTGAATGGGCTGAATTTCCCTATTAAAAAACGATGCAGTTGGGTTAAAAAAAAATCTGTTATATCCTATTGAACAAGAAATACACTTAAAACAAAATGCTTCCAAAAGGCTTGAAAATTTTTTCAAACAGTCAAATACAAATATATAAACAGTAAAGCAGAAATAGTATTACTAAAAGGCTAGGTTGAATAAATTATGTCACAAACTTACTTATACTTAGGGATACAGCAACGAAGTGTATCAAGCAAAAATGATTAGCCATGCAACAAGAACTTGATTTTTTAAATATAGTTATGATGAGAGATTTAAAAATACCTCAAGGATCCTTTTGTTTATTGTTCCAAAATTAGATAAGATGATCTTAGAATTCATGTGGGAGAGTAAATGTCTAAAATAGCTAGGAAAATCGTGTGAAGGAAGACTACTGAGGAATCTTATCTCATGAGACGTGGCATAAGTTCCTCAAGAGAGATCCTGCGTGGAAGGGCTTGGGGCACAGGAAGGTCCGCGGGACAACTCAGCCTGGGCACTGCTGTGGAGAGGGCCACTCTCAGGGCAGAGCGCACCCTGCTGGGCGCTCTGGTTGGCGATGAAACCAGCAATAGAAAATTTAAAATATGCCATGGCTCACATTTCCCTCTCCAGAGTTGGGGGACATGCAAAGAAATAAAAAAATGTGAATTGACTGGACAATGTTTGAATATTCATTCAATAAACAGATACTACAGACAGGGTACTGGGGTGTATCACTTCTGCCAGGCAGTGACGTAATTTTTCTTTGGCTACAGCTGCCAGAGAAGACATTTTCCTTTAAGAGAATATATAAACTTCACAGCTCAGATTTAAAGGTGTTTGGAACTGATTGGCTCCTCTCAGAACCCAGCTTATGGCCCAAATTCACAATTTCTAAGATGCAGCCAGAAAAGCCAGAGTATTATCTGTTGTCTAGGACTCATATCTGCATCCCTATCCTATACTCCTATGTATATACATTATATGAAAGAAGACTCTCTATGTGGAAGATCTGTCTATATCTAGATAATCTGTACATATGTATATACACACATATATACATGCATATATGTCAATGAACATTTCCACAAATGTTTTTTCAGGGCACTGGGAGAGGGAGGAAAAGACTGGGCTATGGTGCCTCTCTTAGAGTAAAGCACACTGTTTTTAAAAGAACAGTGGGGAAGGCTTACTGATATGTGATTGGTTTCACTGAAGTTTCCTACTTAGAGGTGGAGCCACCAACGTGGTTATTGGAAGGACTCCACAAAACCTCTACCTAATCTCACTTCCTTCCATGATTATTAAAAAATATAACAGAGGTTGACTTGAGAAGGCCCAGAAGAAACACCCTCAAGGGGTCAAATTCTCCTGAGACTTAGAGGAGGATGCAGGTAATATTTGGGCTTGTTGAATCCCCAAATCAGCAGAAGTGAGCCAACATTTCAGAAAATGATGTGGTGTGAGAATAGTTGCTAGAGAAGGATGCCAGAGGCAGCCTTTTTTCTGTATTCTGTTAAAAGGAAGTAAGTCTGGAAGTAAATCTTTGCCTTCAGAGAGATAAGTCTATTGGGGAGACATATAAGAAAAAAGGCAGATGCAATACACTTGACTGTTGCTTTAACAGTAGAAGGACAGGGTGGAAGCCCATATTAGAGAGACAGCTGTGTAGTCAGGGAATGCTTGAAAAGTGAGTGGGAGTTAGCTGAATAGTGGGTTCAGGGTGGAAAGTCTTTCTAGCAGAAGGAATGGTACCTGCAAAGGGTAGAGCATATGCAGGGAAACAGTAAAGTTCCTTATGGCTGCAGCACCATGTTGGAGGGCAGGAGTGGCAAAGGCCTTTAAACCATGTTCAAAGAGAACAGGAAAGGGCTTCCCTGGTGGCGCAGTGGTTGAGAGTCTGCCTGCCGATGCGGGGGACACGGGTTTGTGCCCCGGTCTGGGAAGATTTCACATGCCGCGGAGCGGCTGGGCCCATGAGCCATGGCCGCTGAGCCTGCGCGTCCGGAGCCTGTGCTCTGCAACAGGAGAGGCCGCAGCAGTGAGAGGCCGCGTACCGCAAAAAAAAAAAAGAGAATAGGAGTATCTTTTTTTTTAATTTTTAACCTTAGTGAGCTCCTGCTCCCCTCTGGGCTCCCCCAAAAGAAAAAAATCAGCAATAAAAGCAGACACAGACACACCTTCAGCAAAATACATACAGAAAAAGTAAACTGAGGAAAAATATTCCAGAGGTAAACATGGGTCAGAAGAAGGGGAACATGGCAGAGAAAAAGAGATAAAGCAACAAAAAGGTAGAAGTGGACAATGGATGGGGTGGGAGGAGCCCCAGGCCAGGAGTGTCATAGCAGAGAAGACAGAGTGGTCAAAGAGCAGGAGGGGAGGGTGGAGGAGAGCAGGTCCCCAAGAACACGCAGCGGATTCAGACACTAGAACTCACACCCTGCTGCCCAAGCAGGGGTTCTCTGACCTTGTGGGGAGACTCTCTTACCAAACCAGACCTCTCCCTCAGTTCTTAGCTCCAAGGGAAGGGGAGAAAGATGTTTGCCAGTCTTCAAGTTTGGGGAGGGGGGAGCAGAGTAAAGACCAAGTTAGAAGGGGTCGACTGAATGGGCCAGGGATGAAAAAGTGAGGGAAAATTTTGTTCCAGGAGGACTGAGAGGACCAAGAGTGGTCTTTAGCAGCTAAACTAACACAATGGGAGGAAATTGAAAGAAAGAAGAAATAGGTTGGAAATAAATCTCGTCAGAGAAATTCCCAGTCACCAAGGAAAGATGCAGGCAGGGACTTCCCTGCTGGTCCAGTGGCTAAGACTCTGCACTCCCAGTGCAAGGGGCCGGGTTTGATCCCTGGTCAGGGAATTAGATCCCACATGTCACAACCAAGAGTCGGCATGCTGCAGCTGGGGAAACAAAAAAGATCCTGCACGCCGAAACTAAGACCCGGCGCAGCCAAATAAATATTTTTAAAAAAGAAAAAGAAATAAAGATGCAGGCATTAGAGCTCAGACTCTATAGCCAGACTGCCAAAGTTCAAGTCTTGCTATTACACCAACTGTGTGACATTGGGCACATTACTTAAAATCTCTGTTTCACAGTTTCTTCAACTGTAAAGTGAGGAAATAATAAATAGTGTCAACTTCACTGTGATGTAGGGCAGGTAAAATGAGTTCAATATAAGTAGAATGCTTTGTATAGTTAGATGTTATACACCTATCGATGTTGGTTGTTATTATTCTTCTATCTGGCGATACTGCTGGTACCCTTTGTGATGTCATATACTTTCAAAGTCCCCATCAAGGCTTTTCTGGTCTACTGGAGGGAAGAGTGAGGAGATAAACAAGGAGCAAAAAGTGGTATTATGGGTTTAGGAGGTACCTGTACTGGATATTTAGAAGGGGGAGACGACCCATCACTCCCTTGGAAGCCTGCCATGCTACTTGGGCTCTGGTCTTGCCTCTCTCAGAGAGTGTGTGTCCCCTGGTTGTACACATCACCTCTAGTATTTGCTTGAATCTTTTTTTCAGAGTTGGCCCAAGGGCCAGCTATTCAATAGCAAATTCTATTTGCAGTTTTTTCATACCCCTTCAAGCCCCCTCTTCCTCTCAGGTGCCCAGTACCACCTTTCTCTGCTTTCAAATGTCAAAACCTGCTCTCACTTATGTTTTCTGAAGGGGATCTGATTGCTCAGGGTAGGTGTGTAAAAAAGTCTGGTGGAAGCTAGAAGTCTTCTGGGGATTTTAATGGGGGTCAATCCCTTGAACAGAGCTGTGAAGCTGTTCAAATCTCACCTGTTTGGAAGAGGGTTCTGGTTGAGGAAGGCTCTTGAAGTTGGGAAAGGCTTAATCCCACTCCCAATGTGTTTCATTTGAGAATATATTCCTCTTTCGTTGTGGTTCGCAGAGTCTACTCCCAGGAACAAATTTGAAAATGTGGTGGAAAGTGTGGCTACTAGGCCAACAAAGAGTGGGGTACAGCTTGGGTTTGGGCTAAATGGCCTTTTCAGACTCTCACTCTTTGAAGAGCCTGACTATTGTCTCAGTGCACAGCCAAAGGAGCGCCAGAGAAGCCCAAGAATTGCAGTTGGTGGGGTAATAATAGATTTACTCACTCTCCTAGTGGCACTCCATAGGAGGTGTTTGTGAAACTTTTTGAAACAACTTGGAACAAAACTGCTACCAGAGACTCCATAAGTAGCTGCACCCCAACCATGGAGCTGAAAGATTATCCCTGAGCTGTTGAGCTTGAAAGGGAACCAAAGCTATACAGACCAGGGGCCCCATGGAAGATGAAGGCAGCAGCAGATGGTAGAAGCTCCCCCCAGCAGGAAAGCCTTAGGAGCAGCTCTGCCTGTGAGCTCTTGGAGATTGATGCTAGGTGTCATAAGTTCGACTTGGTTCAGTGCCAAGGACGTGGTAGATATACTCTAAATGCTTGCTGAATGAATGAAAGGAGGTGGCTACGAAAAGCATATACTAATGGAACTCTCTAGAAGCCTCCTTGACTAGTACTAATCAGCAACTCCCTGAGTTCTTGAAGACACTGCTATGAGCTGCTGCCTGCAACTTCTAAATAGCTCACAGAGTAAATCGATGGCCTCTGCCAGGGAGTCCTGTAGGCCCTGAATGGAAGCTTTGGAAATTTTGACAACAAGTCTAAGAGTTCCTCCAAGGAATTCCTTGATATCTTTTTTAAAATTTATTTACTGTATTTATTTATTTTTGGCTGCGTTGGGTCTTCATTGCTGTGCTTGGGCTTTCTCTAGTTGCAGTGAGCGGGGGCTACTCTTCATTGCAGCGTGCGGGCTTCTCATTGCGGTGGCTTCTCTTGTTGCGGAGCACAGGCTCTAGGCACACGGGCTTCAGTGGTTGTGGCACGCGGGCTCAGTAGTTGTGGCACACGGGCTTAGCTGCTCCGCATGTGGGATCTTCCCAGACCAGGGCTCGAACCCGTGTCCCCTGCATTGGCAGGCGGATTCTTAACCACTGCGCCACCAGGGAAGCCCTTCCTTGATATCTTACCATAAAATCCTAAAGCCTCTAAAAGGAAGTCTCAAAGCCCCTACCTGAAATCCTTGGAAGTCCTACCAGGGAAACTTGGAGCCCTGGCAGGAAGTGCTGGAAATACTGCTAAGAGTGACGGACAGCCTATTAATGTTGTGTTGTCATATTGTCTCTGCCTTTGTAGCAACAATTCCTGTTGGAGTAGGGCATGAGAAGGAAGGTTATTATTGTTTTGTTTTAATACTGGTGGCTGTGTCTTAGTCACTTGGACCCAGAGGGCCCATCCAGAAAGGATAGGGCATGGAGTTTACAAGTCTTCAATCAAGATGGTGGGATTTGGGGAAGGCTGGTCCTCATCAGTGGTCAAGTGCAGGGTTTGAAACGATTTCTTGATGTTTTTGGTTGAAGGATGGAGATCTTGGCCTGTGTGTATTACTGTGTTGGGTCAAGATGTAGATTCCTGGCAGGTATACTGTTGAAAATGGGAGAGCTTGCAGGCAGCCAGGTTGGAGCACAGATTGTGACAGGAGTAGGTACTATCTAGATAATCATTTCTGACCCACTGGGAACCAGCAGAGAAAAATAAGTCATTCTTTGTTCACAAAGAGATGATTCGAGTAGTTCTACGTAGTAGTTCTACTTACGTACTCCGATGGTTTCTTTCTCTAGGCTTCCCTGCAAAAAAAAATTCAAAATGTATTTAGTTGTCAGAGAGGAAGATACACAAACATTCAAGTATTGAGATTGTGAGATAAGAGACAGATTCATGGACATCTCCAAAATGAATAAAATATACAGACGGATACTGCAGCAGAGGAACAGGGATAAAAACACATTTAAAAGAGGGAGATTAAAGTAAAAGGAGGCAGTAAAGACTGAGAAATCAAGGCTCACTCTATCAGAAACCAACATACAGGAAGTGCTGTAGTCTGTAGAACAATATATCCAGGCATCTCTGTCACAGTTGGTCAGCTTCTTTAGAAGCAATTTCTTTCTGTAATTCTGAGAGAAGAAGATATGAGAAAAGATAAGTGGTTTAAGGAGTGTGTCTGAATGAAGCAGATATGGAAAGGGACAAGGGGATATCATGCGATTGATGGATAGAAAATTTTCTTTCCCCTTCCAACTCTCCCTAACATGTTTTTAGGTATAAGATCTAATAGAACGAAGGAAAAGAAGAACTGGGTGGTATATTGGGGGACCAAGACCAAACCCAGGTTTGGTGAGTTGCTAGAAGGACTCCCAGGATGCAGAATATAGTGGTACTCCCAGCTGGGACTTATTACAGCAAAAGGATGCAAAGCAAAATCAGCAGAACAAGGTGCATAAAGCAAAAAGTCTGGAGTCTTCTCCCAGTGGAGTCACACAGGACATGCTTAATTCCTCCAGCAATGAGTCATGACAACACATTTGAAATATTGTCTACCAGAGAAGTTCATTAGAGACTCGATGCCCAGGGTTTTTACTGGGAGCTAGTCATATAGGTACCCTCTGCTTGCGATGTGCCAAAATCTCGGAGGAACAGAAGGAACTCAGGTGCTCAGCACAAACCAGATTATTTGTATAAATGGTTTAGGCACAGATATCCATTCTGATCAGTTAGGGTGGCAGGAATCCTAAATCCAACTTCCAAAAATCCAAGTTCCTAAAAGCCCACCAAGGGCCAGCCTTGTATACAGGCCTTTCTAGCACAGCAGTCTCAAGCCTGCTGTGTTAACCCTTTTCTGCTCAAGTTGCTTTGTCTGAGTGCTAGCTGATGTACTCCCCACAAGCCTACGTCTCTAGTCAAGCTAAAAAGTTGAAATCTAGCCCTCACTTTGGGTATCATTTGAATGACCCAAAATGGTGTAGTTGCTGCCGAGTGGCTTTGCTGTGGAAAAAACAAGGCTTGGTGATTGCGGGAATGTTCCCAATTAGGCTTAAAATGGAGAGAAGTCTTGGTGTCTGTTCTGAAACCTGATACCTCTCCCTACCTCCAAGACCTGATTAACTTAGGCATTGAACTTGGCCGCCTCCAGAGGGCTTCCTTTGGCTGTTAATAGCACCTGCCCTGTGTGATTGGGGGCCTTCTTTTGGTATCACAGTAGACGGGTTGGAGAAATGAGGGACTTTGCACATAAAGGAACCCACATAAAGGGGTTCCAGCTGACAACTCCAGCAGAGGTTCTAGCTGACAATATCACTGCTAGACATGACACTAAGTCTTCAAGACGACTCCAGCCTCAGCCACTGCATGACTGCAACCACACGAAAAATCCTAAGTGAAAACCATCTAGCTGAGCCCAGTCATCAACAGAACCATGAGAGAGAGAGGAAAAAAAAAAAGTTGCTCTGTTTTCAGTCATTAAATTTTGGGGTAGTTTGTTATACAGCAATAGCTAACTGGAACTAGGTTAGTAAACGTTTTTTGAATGAATGAATGAATGAAGATAGAGGGGGTCTGCTTCAGCTCCATGTGACTCTTAGCTGGTAAGTCCGTTTCCCTTCCCCATCAGGTCCTGGAGTTCCTGAAAGCCCTGGTTCACAAAGGAAAGTCTGTGCTCTTCAGACCTATTAAGAGGAGACATGGAAACTCTCTCCCCAGGATGGAGAACACAGCAAGGCCATGTTAGGTCTGTCTGGGATAGCAGAGAGCAGCTTGTCTGTGAGCTCTTAATCTTGAGTCCATGAACAGCTTCAGGGGAACGAACATGCATACATTTTGTGTGTGTGCACATACATTTTCCTGGAAAGAGAGTCCCCGACCCTAACTTTCATCAAATTTTTAAGAGTCTGTCCCAAAAATGTTAGGACCTACTCTTCTAGTCTGACTATCTCAATTTCTAGGTTAAAAAACTGAGAACACTTCCCTCTCTGGTAGCAAGGTGGAGTAGGTACCCTGAACAAGCATCCTTCTGAAATCAAATTCTGACTAAAATTTTTTTAATTTCTTAAACACACTGATGAGCTGGGGGGAAAAGTAAGAAATACTGAGGCCAAAACCCCAAGAATCCAGAGAGGTAAGCTAAGCATTGAAATCAGCTTTTATCTCAAGGACTTCATAAGGTCAGCCAATCAGTGATAGACCTCCCAGTCTTGAAAATGAACTTGAACTTCAGTTTTCATAGCCTCATGGAGGTAAGAGGATAAGAGAGAAACTCAGGGCACTCAAGGTAGAGGACCTAATAAACCTCTAGCCCCACAAGATTAGGACCCCAAAAGGACTGAACCCTCAGTGAATGGGGGCTACATAGAAGCACTACCACTTCCCAACACACTGCAAAGAAAAGTGCCCATCTTAACTTGCCTCTTCTCAGGGGACACTAAAATGCCCCCTGAGGATTCATAACCACAGGCATCCCCCATAAGGGTTGGAAGCCCCCGCACCACGC
Organism: Neophocaena asiaeorientalis asiaeorientalis; assembly: GCF_003031525.2. Lineage (NCBI taxonomy): Eukaryota > Metazoa > Chordata > Mammalia > Artiodactyla > Phocoenidae > Neophocaena > Neophocaena asiaeorientalis. The sequence goes on along the minus strand of NW_020185332.1, from coordinate 4,529,050 downwards.
TCCTGTACCTCCCTCCCTCTCCTTCCCTCCCTCTGGCCAGGAGCCTGGGACCCCAGTTGACAGGTACTGTCGTCATCCCCACCGTACAGGCAGGGACACTGGGCTCCGAGAAGTGAAGCCACTTGACCGGGGTCAGAGGGCAAGTGGGAGGGGTGAGACTGGAGTCCCAAACGGGAGGGGCGGGTGGCCCCCCTGCTGACCGTGGAGCTGGGCTTCCAGGAGGGCTTCGAGTGGGACCACGAGATGTCAGGCTGGCCCAGGAGCCTGGGCCTCGGGCGGACTCAAGAGCTGGCCCTGTCTCCCCACAAATGCGGAGACATTTCTGCCACCTCCTTATCCAAAGCGCTGGGCTGGGCCTCCTCCAAGCCCCAGGACGCGGTGGGTCACTTCCACTCACCCAGCCGGGTCGTCTCTGGAACAGTGTGCCCTTTGGTGATGGGGACGATGCATTTTTGAGGTGAAATATTGTATAACAGCCAGGAACGGAAAATATTAAAAGCCCACGGGTGCCAGCAAGGTTTGCACCAGGGCCAGAAAGTTCAGAAAAAGGAGGCAGACTCCCTGCAGTGGAGGCCATGGGGTGGGGCGGGATCAGGTCGACCACCCACACCCTGGATCCCAGGCTGCCTCCGTCTTCAGGGTGAGCGGGAGCCTTGCCTGGGCCACGGGAAGGTCCCAGGGTGGTGACCCCAAGATAGGGTTACCAGATGCCTGTATATGTAGAACATGTCCTATATAATTTTGCCCGGCATCCTATGTTGACCTTGTCAGAATGCCCTGAATGTCTTATATTTGGCTTTTTTCAATAAATTGCAAGAGTTTGGCAAGTAGAGCTTTCCTTCTGCCACAGTTACTGGTGTTTCCATTGCTTAACCGGCAGCACTGGCTAAAAATCAGTGCTCCCTCCCCAGTAAAGATCTGGAGAATTCCTTATGGTCCCTCCTGCAGATTTAGCTGAGGGAAGACCAAAAGAGGGAACTGAGAAGTAAAAGCACTTATTTTGCATATTCAAGAAAGGGAGAAACAATTCTTTAACCAAAATCCCAAATCAATAACCACTGCTAATTAGAAGTGACTTTGGATCAACACACAAGGGAAGTCTGAGAAACTATCACAGTCAGGAAGGGTCTGAGCAGATGTGATGACTAATTATAATGTGGGCTCCTGGATGGGATTCTGGAACAGAAAAAGGACTTGGGTAAAAATTAAGGGAATCTGAATAAACTATAGGCTTTAGATAATAATGAAGTATCAATATTGGTTTGCTAATTGTGATAAACATACCATATGAATGTAAGATGTCAATAATAGAGGAAAATGGGTATATGGAGACTGTACTATCTTCACAGTTTTTCTGTAAACCTAAAACTATTCTAAAATATTTATTAAAAAAAAAAAAAGCAAATTCGGGTACTGAGACACTAATGGGCTTCCCTGGGCAGAAACATTGCGTACATGTTGCCAGGGGATTTTTGTTTTTCTGGGCCGTGCTATGGAGCACACGGGATCTGAGTTCTCCAACCAGGGATGGAACCCATGCCCCCTGCAGCGGAAGCTTGGAGTCTTAACCGCTGTGCATTCTGTGTGACCCCATAAGAGGAAGAGAGTGCAGGGAAGCCAGCACTGATTCTTCCAGACCCCACAGGTGTCTTTTCGCCTTCTGACCTGGCTATGTATCCTTGCCATGTCTCTATAACAAGTCTTAGTCATGAACACGACTAAACGCTGAGTCCCATGAGTTCTTTTAGCACATTTCTGAGTATGGAGGTGGTCTGGCAGACCCCTGACACAGTTGTCATTCAGTATTCTTCAATTCTGTTATTCAAACCTTGTTGCCTCTCTTTAACAAATGCAGGTGTGAGAATGTCAGTCTATTTGAAGTACTGAAACGATAGTTAAATGCTGAAGAAAAGACCCCAATAATCCATGGAGTGAAGCCTACTTATTTCTTGTTCATATTTTTCAGTATCTCTTTAGCAATAGAATTATGTATGCTGAAAGAACAAACAGCTTTATTATAGAACTCCTTTACTTAAAGGAATTTGTTGAATGCATTAAAGAAAGTATTGGCCAAAAAAAAAAAAAAAATGAGCCTTTTAAGTGTCAAGGATGTCCTTAAAAGGAACATTATTTATGAATAGGTGAAGAAATTCCTACTTGAAGTGGATAATTATTATGGCACTTACCATGACTCTCTTTTGAAATGGTTTCATTCCTATGGAATTCTTTTACATGGAGTTACTAAATATTCTCCCAGCATGGGAGCAAGAGAAATTTTCGTATGTGGTGTTGAATAAGGGAACTATCATCAGAATAAATTTTGATGATAGTGCTCTTTTTAGGTCAGTGAACATTTTAAAAAGTCATTAGTCGGGACTTCCCTGGTGGCGCAGTGGTTAAGAACCCGCCTTCCAACGCAGAGGACACGGGTTCGATCCCTAGTCCAGGAAGATCCCACATGCCGCAGAGCAACTAAGCCCGTGTGCCACAACTACTGAGCCTGTGCTCTAGAGCCTGTGCTCCACAACAAGAGAAGCCACCGCAATGAGAAGCCCCCACACCACAAGGAAGAGTAGCCCCCGCTCGCCGCAACTAGAGAAAGCCCGTGCTTAGGAATGAAGACCAAATGCAGCCAAAAATAAATAAATAATAAATTAATTTTAAAAAATCACTCTAAAAAAAAAAAAAGTCATTTGTCAAGAGATGCAATGCAGCCCAAAAAATGGAAAAGAAACTTAGGCCATGAAAGATGGTATTGTGTGTTTCAACAAATAAAATTTGAAGAACAATTCTCAGTTGCTTATATGCCAGTACATGCTCAAATTAGCTCATAACATTAATGTTAAATGTGTTTGCTCATTAATGAATGTTTAATACACAAAATAATGCAACGAGTTAGATGTGATCACCGTAGAAGCTATGTTACAATGCAATGGAATTTAGACTGTTACTGTAAGGAATTTTTTTTATTTTTATTTTTTTTTGCGATACGTGAGCCTCTCACTGTTGTGGCCTCTCCCGTTGCGGAGCACAGGCTCCAGATGTGCAGGCCCAGCGGCCATGGCCCATGGGCCCAGCCGCTCAGCGGCATGTGGGATCCTCCCAGACCGGGGCACGAAGCCGCGACCCCTGCATCGGCAGGCGGACTCTCAACCACTGCGCCACCAGGGAAGCCCACCATAAGGAATTTAATAAGCAAATTCTACAAAACAAAGATCCACCAAGGAGAGCCAAATCGTCAGAGAAATCTAATTAAACAGGCATGTAATTTAGATATTTTGATATTTCAGATAAATAATAAATACATTTTAACTTAAATAATTTTAACTTAAACATGTTCCACACAATATTTTTCAGTATACATTACATAGGCAATTAGCATTAACTATCAAACATGCACGGAGTACCTGTTATGAGCCACACACTTTTAATCATATTCCCTTTGGCAGAAAACCCCTGATGGTGTCAGAGTTGAAACATCATTTACCTTTACTCTCCATCCCTTATCCACTCACCCCAAATCACACTTCAGGGAGCAGGTGAAGGGCAGTCCTGGGAAACAGCTCCTGGGGGTGGGGGGGCTCTTGTTCACCTCTTCCTTTTCCCAGAGTTTCAGTCCTTGGAGCCTGTAGTCTGGCTCCAGTAGCTTTTGAAAGCTCTCTTCTGGAAGGCCTACCCCACTGTCCATCATCAGCTCTTAGGTTTGTTGAAATTCTGGGTACTCTGATTAGAGCTGGTCCCTCTTACAACCTCAGCCCCTATGAACCCTCACGCCCTGGGCAAGTGCCTCACCTTCCCTACCAGAAGCACATTTACCCACAAAATAAAAACTCTAATCTCATACTTCTGTTATTCAGGGCTTTACTGTGCTCGGAGAATATTTACAAACATGGTTCAACAACACTACTAGGCAGGCAGAGTGGATTTTATCCCCATTTAACAGATGAGGAACATAACCTCAAAAAGATTATAGGCAGCCGTTATGCACTAGTGCAGTCATATCCGTTCATTTAATAGTGAAACGATTCTAAACCAAGTAGTAAATAGCTATTGCCCCAAGACTCCTAAGTGCTTCTCTTGCTCCAGATGTCCCAGACCCTCCCCAGGACCTCCTCGACCTCACCACAATCCACCAAGGAAGGATTAATGCCTAGCACAGCCGGAAGTTTGGGGACCATCCTCTGATGAGCCAGACTCTGCCTTACATCAGCATTTATAATATCATCCCTGGTTATATGGCTGACCAAGATCACATGACTAAATAACGGAAACGGTGAGGAAAGTTAGACTGAGATAAAAGATACAAACAAAGCTCTCACTTTAAGGGGGTAGAGATACAGCATAAAACCTGCCTTAATCAGTGTTTATCTTCCCTTAGTCTCCCTTTCACAGCATTCTAACATTGTGTGTGTATAAAGCATCCGGTGATAATTCACATTCTTTTTTTAAATCTTATAACTGAAATATTTATACAACTTCCTTTGTGATTAAAAGCATAGTTTAGGAGTTGGAGCTGGGTTGTTCCTTTTACCCTATCTGAGTTAAAGGGTTTTTAATTCCAATATTTATCTTATCACAATTGATGCAAGGCTCTTGGCAAGATACCTACATCTTTAAGCAATTATCCTGGAAGTCAAGATATCAAGAGCCACCAAGTACACTCACAGGCATTTCTAATGCTCATAGGCAGGTATGTGTGATAAATCATATATATCCACAAGAAGAAAATATCATCAGATGACACCTGAAAGAACACATATGTCTGAATTGGGGATTAAGGTCACATCCCCACTTCCCTCTCAATAATGTCTCCTTGCTTATCATTGGGTCTGGATTATTATGATGATGGAAGGGGAACTTAACTAGGATGAGATGGTGAGAAGTATTCAATATGGCACATGGGCTTTCAGCTACATTAAGCCTGTGACAAAGGGTACTCATTTGAGCAAGGCTAGCAATATAGCTAACCATGCAGCCAATAAATTTTCCTAGACTGTTGTGAGCTGAACTGATCTCAGTACTCATTATGTGACCCCAATGATTCCAGAGGCCACAACTACTAATGTGGATGTGGGATGGGCTCTGGAAATTCCCAGAGGTGACCAGCAGAACCATAGGCAGACTCAGAATGAAAAGGGCATTCATCCGAAGGTTGAGTGGGAATGACAGCCGAGGAAAAAGGTTAGTAATGTTTTCGATGTTAGAAAGTGAATGGACAAGTGATAAGTGATTGAGCAGACCTGACAAAGCTGAAAAATAAGGCGAAAAAGACCTACAAGAGACAGGACAATTTTGGTCATAGATTCATCAAATTGGGAGGCACTGGGTATCTGAACACAGGGTGCAGGTAGGGGTTGAAGTGAGCTAGATAGACTAAAAAAATTATTTTTACTTTATCAAAGTATAATTTTAAATTATACCAGTTTAACTTAAGCCACTTTAAGTTAAATTCAATAACTTTTACCAAGTTGTATAACCTTCACCGAAATCCAGTTTCAGAACATTTTTATCCCCTTAGTTAGATCCTTGCGTCCTTTTGGAGTTAATCTCTACACCTATCTCAGCCTCAAGTAACAACTAATCTATTTTCTGTCTCTACAGATTTGCCTACTCTGGACATTTCATATAAATGAAATAATATACTATGCGATCTTTTGTATTCAGTTTCTTTTACTCAGCATGATTTTGAGGCTTATGCATGTTGCAGCATGTATCAGTAGTTCATGAATTTTTTGGTTTGTTGTTAGTCTTAGGAACATCTTTTAGTAATATGTCTTTAGAGAGTATATAACGTGCAGAATGGACCAGTCATCACAGTGTTTCACAGAAATAATGCTACCCTGATTCATCTACACAGCTAACACTCTGAGGAAGATCTTGTATAAATGCATCTTTAGAGAATGTATAAAATGCAGCACAGAACTCTGAACACAGTGTTTTACAAAAATTAACACTATCCTGATTCATTTATATAATGAGCACTCTCAAAAACATTCTTTTTAAAATTGTGGTAATAAACACATATCATAAAATTTACCATCTTAACCATTTTTAAATGTCCAGTTCAGTAGTGTTAAGTATATTCACGCTGTTGTACAATAGATCTCCAGAACTTTTTCATCTTGCAAAATTGAAACTCTATATCCATTAAACAACAATTCCCCATTTCCCCTTTCCCCAGGCTCTGGTAACCACCATTCTACTTTCTGTTTCTATGAATTTGACTACTTTAGATGCCTCATGTAAGTGGAATCATGCAGTATTTTTCTTTTTGTGACTGGCTTATTTCACTTAGCATAATGTCCTCAACGTTCATCCATGTGACAAAATTCCCTTCCTTTATAAAGCTGGAGAACATTCCGAGATATATATATATATCGTACAACAGTCTTCTGAAAACTTCCCCCATCTGTATCAGGAGACAATAGTTGTAACTTAACCCGTGCACACAGGTAACACCCCAGGTTTCCCTAGTCCTGACTGCCCTGTGTAGCACAGACTTAAACCCTTCCTGTGTTAAGGCCCTGCCCAGCAGAAGTTTTTGTAAGACAAGCAGAGCCACCTTGTGGTCGATTTAGAAAATTGTGTTTGAGGCTGCGGTCTTGAAGAAAAAACGTTAAATGAGGATGACCCTGGAGGCAGGAGAGAGGAAAAAGACTGGAAAGCAGGACTCATTATCATGGAACCTTGGGAGAAGAGATATTTATTGTGTTTCCCAAAAAAGGGTAGGGTTCCATTGGCAACTAAGTTTAAATGCTGAGTTAAAGTTAAAACAAGTATCTTCTCTGACCCTCTAGTGTGTCCTCTCTCAGAGTAGTAAATCAGGCAGTATTTAAAAATTGATTTGAGGGGTGCAGAGATAAATTAGGAGTTTGGGATTAACATATACATACTACCGTATATAAAATAGGTAAACAACAAGGACCTACTGTCTAGCACAGGGAACTGTACCCAATATCTTGTAAAACCTATAGTGGAAAAGAATCTGGAAAAGAATATGTATATATTGGGTTGGCCAAAAACTTCATTCAGGTTTTCCCATAAGAGCTTATGGAAAAAACCCGAACGAACTTTTTGGCCAACTATATATGTATATATACACACACACACACACACACACACATACACACATACACACATACATGTATATACACACATATGTATATATATATCTGAATCACTTTGCTGTACACTTGAAACTAACATAACATTGTAAATTAACTCTACTTCAATTAAAAATGATTTGATCAGGGAGCCATTTTTTTATACGAAGTGTCTCAAGGATTCATATCTTATGACCTAAATCTGATAAATAGTTTAGAGCCACATGGCGAATGAGACAGAAATCACACCTATCTATATGTGGGAGTATTCCTCCAATCTTAGAGAAATCTAATTATTAGAGAACAACAACAGTCTTTAATGATAACACTAACTCAAAGTATCAGGGTGTGGAATATTTCAGTTGGACAGTTCCTTCAAGCACATTTGGAATACCTCCAAGCAGGGCATTCCCTTCAAACATGTCTGAAAGATGGCCCCAGCCTGTGTTTGACATGCCTTGGACCTCACCATCTTTGGAGCTCGCCAAGTTGAGGTAACTCGTTCCCTTTCCGTTCAACTCTGTAAGAAAATATTTTCCTTTTTAAAAAATTTTTATTTTTTAATTTTTTAAATTTTTTATTTTTTTGCGGTATGCGGGCCTCTCACTGTTGTGGCCTCTCCCATTGCAGAGCACAGGCTCCAGATGCACAGTCTCAGTGGCCATGGCTCACGGGCCCAGCCGCTCTGCGGCATGTGGGATCCTCCTGGACTGGGGCACGAACCCGCGTCCCCTGCATCGGCAGGCGGACTCTCAACCACTGCACCACCAGGGAAGTCCCTCTTTTTTTTTCTTTAATTTTTAATTGAAATTTTATTTTATACTGGAGTATATTTGATTTACAATGTTATATTAGCTTCAGATGTACAGCAAAGTGATTCAGTTATACATATATCCATTCTTTTTCAGATTCTTTTCCCGTATAGGTTATTACAGAATATTAAGTAGAGTTCCCTGTGCTATACAGTAGGTCCTTGTTGATTATCTATTTTATAAATATTAGTGTGTATATGTTAATCCCAAACTCCTAATTTATCCTTTCCCCCTACTTTTCCCCTTTGGTAACCATAAGTTTGCTTTCTAAGTCTAGGAGTTGGTTTCTGTTTTGTAAATAAGTTAATTTGTATCACTTTTTTAGATTCCATATATAAGCAGAATCATATGATATTTGTCTTTCTCTGTCTGACTGACTTCACTTAGGATGATAATCTCTAGGTCCAACCACATTGCTGCAGATGTCATTACTTCATTCTTTTTTTTATTGCTGAGTAATATTCCACTGTATATATGTACCACTTCTTCTTTATTCCTCTGTTGATTGACATTTAGGTTGCTTCCATGTCTTGGCTATTGTAAATAGTGTTGCAATGAACTGGGGTGCACGTATCTTTTCGAATTATGGTTTTCTCTGGACATACACCCAGGAGTCGGATTGCTGGATCATATGGTAGCTCTATTTTTAGAAAATATTTTCTTATACTGGGCTGAAGTTAGCCTCTGTACCTTCCATGAATTGGTCTTAGTTCTGCTACTTGAAGTTCCTCATAGTGTCTGATCTTTTTTCTCCATGACAGTCTCTCACATATTTGCAGAGTTGCTATTTCATCTGGAAATCTCTTCCAAGGGAAGCTTCCCTAGTACCTTCCACCATCTGGTAACTCAAGGTGGTTTTCAGACCCGTCAGGCTCATAGTCACCATCCTAAAAATCCTTCCTTTGTATCAATGTCCTGCTTCAAGAGTGTGCAGCTTGGGGCTTCTCTGGTGGCACAGTGGTTAAGAATCCACCTGCCAATGCAGGGGACACGAATTCGAGCCCTGGTCTGGGAAGATCCCACATGCTATGGAGCAACTAAGCCCATGCACCACAACTACTGAAGCCTGCGCGCCTAGAGCCATGCTCTGCAACAACAAGAGAAGCCACCACAATGAGAAGCCTGCACACCGCAGCAAAGAGTAGCCTCCGCTCGCTGCAACTAGAGAAAGCCCACGCGCAGCAATGAAGACCCAACACAGCCAAAAGTAAATAAATAAATTTATTAAAATATATATACATAACAAAAAAAATAATTTTCAGAAAGATCTCATATCCTATTAACACCCTTACCTTTTTTCCAACCTCACATTGAACAACAAAGTCTAAGTTATATCCACTTAGGACTTTAAAATTAACTTAGTCTAGATTTCCTCACATTTTAAAAGCAAAAGTCTATATTTTCAGCCCTAGGACAGACTTACGTTAAATTCATATCCCATTCTTTATGCTTTGGTGCCAGGCTACCGAACGTCAACGTGAATTGATTCCATTTACTCCAACTTTACAATTTCTACCATTCTTTCTCACTTGTGCCTCAAGGTATAAATTGTTTATATTTCCTGTCCTGCTCAAATCAAATGGTTTCCCTTTATATTCAGTAAATGGTGCCTGTTTATACATAACTTTTACACATATATAATAGAGCAATATCATATAGTTAAAAACCAAATACCTGGGTGCCTAGAGGAAAACACCATTTGCAAGGATTTCTTTTTTCTGCATGACTGGTATAGACTACGCTTTTAAGACAGCGTAAAGCATTGCTAAAATCATTAAAATAGTACAGATGGTACAGCCTTCAACTTCTCCCAGTTTGCGTTCTTATTATACAGAGAATCAGAGTCATGGTAAAAGGTAGCCAGAAATGCGGGCAGCCCTTTTTCTTTGAAATCATAGCTTAGAACCCTGACTGGCCAGCCCAGTGGTCCCCAGATAATTGACTGAGCCCTTCCCCTGTACCAGGGACACTGCCTGTGTTCAGGGCCCCTGGGCAGAGGCAAGCCTAGGCAAAGGTGTCCTTTTAACCTCCAATCCACAAAGCCATCAGAGCCTCTGGCTGTTCCTGAGAGAATAACCCACCCCAGCAAGATTAGAGAAGGGTAAAGGAATGGCTAAAACTCACCCATATGAAGCTCAGTTTTATCAAGGGAAGCTTTTTAATGGGACTGCCCTTATTAAATAATCAGAGCCAGCTCGTTCATGCCTTAAAGGCGCTACTCTTCTCAGGGACACCCAGATTTTAAAAACTGCCCTCCGCAGTGAGAAGCCCCTGCACCGCAACGAAGAGTAGACCCCGCTCGCCGCAACCAGAGAAATCGCGCGCGCAGCAACGAAGACCCAACGCAGCCCAAAAAATAAATTAATAATTTAAAAACGAAATCAATAAAGCATTGATAATAAAAATTGAGCAGAAAAAAAAAAACCTGCCCGTTTTAAGTCGGTTTCTTCAGAAGCAGACGCCCAGAGGAGAATTCAGATGCAAATTCTTTATGAACAAAGGGCTTCCAGAAGAAACTGGTAAAGAGATGGGGAAGTAGGAGAGAGAAAGGTATGGGTGGGGTTCAGGACACGCTACTCCCAAATATGGCATCTTAGCACACTGACTACCTTAAGATAAAGGAATTTGAGAATCCGGCAGAAACAGGAAGGACGCTCTGAACTCACCCTTCTTCCCTGAAAGCAGGAGATAAATCTCCCATGTGAAAGGTGCCCTCCCTGTGCCGGGAGGGAGGGAGGCATCCTTATCACCAGAGACAGGGAATTTAGGGCCAAGAAATCTATCTAAACAAACTTTGTTACCTCTTCACCACATTACTATCCCTAGCCCGAAGCCCTTGTCAATTCTTCAGAAATTTATCATTTCTTTGTCTAAAAGGTATAAAAGCTTCCTGGTCTGTTCACTTCTTTGAGTCTCATATCTCTATGGGGCTCCCATAGGTACATATGTCCATATGTACTTTAAACTGTTTTTCTCCTGTTAATCTGTATTTTATTACAGGGGAGTCTCAGCCAAGAAACTAGAAGGATAGAGGGAAAATTATATTTCCTGCCCTACAGGTGCGAGCTCAAACAAAATCCTACAGAAGGTGGCTTCAGTCTGGACAGAGTCTGTCCAGATCTGAGGCAGGGGAACCGGGTTCCAGTGTCATTGGCTAAGGACTGCACAGGCGTAAATTTCCAGGCCTTTCAGGCTCTGTGTGTAGGTGGCCAGGCGTCTCCCGTAGCCCAGGGCAGTCCTCCAAAGAAGAATCACATGTGAGTCACAGGTACCTGAAGTCATAGCTCCCGGAGCCTGCGGGAGCGGCTGGCAAAAGCATCACAGGGGAGCACCAGAGTTGTGCCACCCTGCCCTGCAGGGCCTTACCTGAAAAGAAGTGGTAGGAGCATTCTAGATGATTGGGCCGGGGACCCTGAAGAGCCTGAGTCTGCTCAGACTGCCCCTCAGTTGTGATGCCGCCCCTGGCTGTGTGGCTTCCCCCACAAAGCCTTCGGCATGGCTGTCTGAAGCCGGGGCTTCTTGGGATGTTCTGCCCACCTGAGGGGAGCCCCAAGTGGAGCTTCACCTCCCAGCCTGGAGCCTGCGTGTGGTCTGTTTACCTCTGGGGGAGTCAGTAAAGGTCATCAAGTTTCAAAGCCTGCTTGGGATTGCAGGATCAGAGGATTTAAGAATACTACCTAGGTGGCCATGTTTTTCAAAGAGAATTATCGTTCACTTTCACTTTTGCGTGAGGCTTCCTGATTTCGCTGGTGCTAAGTGATTCCAGCAAATCCCTCAGAGGAGCGAAGCCCCTCACCCTAAAGCTGCTGAACAGGCTTCGCCCCACGTTCATTCCTCTCCCCTGCCTCTGTTTTTGTCTTTCCATCCCTCTGCCCTTCTCCCAGCCGGGTGACCAGCTGTTGGAGCTGGCACCACGGAGACACAGGTGGGGCCACCTGTCCCTGCCAGGCCCTTCTGCGCCTCCAGCAGCTGTTAGCTTGTGGGCATTTCAAAGGCTCAAGCAAAGGGAGGGCAACAGGAGGGGTTAGGAACAGGCCCTGCCAGGCCGGGCCTGAGTGTGGGCCAGCAGCCGTCATCAGCCTGTCCTGGAAAATCAGACTGAGAATTTTCAGCCAAATCCAAATCATGGGTCCTGTTAGGAATCACCCAGGTTCCAATTCCAAGTTGTGTTTACATTTTGGAGCTTCAGAATGTGCTAAAGCTTGTTCCTACATGAACGCAATTTTAAAATCCTCTTTCCAACAGCTGATTTAACTTCAACATAAAAAAAAAAAAGAGGAAAAAAGAAAGCAACCTTTCCCCTGATGGGGCTGTGGTTCTATACCTTACCCTAGAAATGTTACAGGAGTCCTGAGATCATAGTGGAAACCAGCTTAGGTTTGCGGGATACTCAGGAGGCCGTTTGGCACACAGGATATTGTACTGCTTCAGTTATTACCCTGCAGCTCAAAGTGAAACAGGAGGGAAGGGGGCAGAGCACAACCTTTGAAAGAATAACATAGCCTGAGGACATGACCTAAACTGATTAAATCCAAATGGGTCCAAGATGGCGGACAAGTCGACTTCCACTAGACGTTGAGCCTCAGTATACACTCACTGTTAACACATCAGCGAGCTGAATAACACACCCACAGGGGCCAGGACAGTTCCAAGGCCGACCATAAGAATCAAAAAGTGAGCAGTGGTCCAGTTCCTGGAAATCCCCACCCCTTCTCGAAATAGCTGGAATACTCCTCCCACTCATTAGCCTATGAAATTACCCACCCCTATAAAAACTGACAACCCCATACCGTGGGGCCCGCTCTCACCTTCTGAGATGGCCCACACTCTGTCTGTGGAGTGTGTTTCTCTCTAAATAAATCCACTTCTTACCTATCACTTTGTCTCTCACTGAATTCTTTCTGCGATGAGACATCAAGAACCTGAGTTTCATTAAGTCCTGAAACCAGGTGTGTGATCTCAGTTGGAAGACTGTGGGTTTTGTCCCACAGTTCAAGTCCCAGTCTGGGTTTTGGCTGGGTTCAAGTCCCAACCTGAGGTGCACGGTTTCAAAAGCACAAAGACATTATGTTGTGCTTTTCTTTTATTTCCTTAAGGACTCTGGTTATTTTTATTTATCACATTAGGATGAGCATTTAAATACAAACATGGAAAGCACCAAAGAATTCTTTACTCCAACCTCTTTCTGTGATTTAATCCCAAGACAGTTTGTGAAGAAAAGCAGTTTCTGGGGTAGATGCAGTTAATTGTGTTGTGTTGCCAGCATTGGCTAAGGGAAACCATATACTTGCTACTTATGCAATTTATACTGCACAAGGAAATGTTTATAATTAAAATATCAAGAAGTCAAATACATTATAGAGTAAAATGTATAAGGAGATAAGCATAATATGTGATGAAATATTTATCTTTTCACCTAACATTTCTTTTGATCCAAAGAACCAGCACTGGCTGTGTAGGGATAGTGTTGAAACTGAGTGTGAGTAACTATGTACAGTCAACTAATATTTGACCAGGGAGCCAAGAATACTCAATGGGGAAAGGACAGTCTCTTCAATAAATGGTGTTGGGAAAACTGGATAATCATCTGCAAAAGAACAAAATTGGACCCCTATTTTACACCACTCACAAAAATTAAGTTGAAGTGAATTAAAGGCTTAAATGTAAGACCTGAAACCATATAAAACTCCTAGAAAAAAATATAGGGGAAATCTCCTTGACGTGGGACATAGCAATGATTTTGTTTAATATGACACCGAAAACACAAGCAACAGAAACAAAAACAAGTGGGACCACATCAAATTAAAAAGCTTCTGCACAGCAAAAGAAGCAATCAACAAAATGAAAAGGCAACCTATGGAGTGGGAGAAAATATGTGCAAATATATATCTATCTGATATTCAAGGAACTCATACAACTCAATAGCAGAAAACCAAATAATCCAATTTAAAAATGTGCAGAAGACCTGACTAGATATTTTTCCAAAGAAGACATCCAAATGGCTAACAGGTAAGTGAATAGACACTCAACATAACTAGTCATCAGGGAAATGCAAGTAAAAACCACAATGAGATATCACTCACACCTGTTAGAATGGCTGTTACCAAATGGACAAGAGATGACAAATGCTGGGAAGGATGTGGACAAAAGGAAACCTTTGTGCACTGTTGGTGGGAATGTAAATTGGTGCAGCCACTATGGAAGACATTACTGAGGTTCCTCAAAAAATTAAAGATAGAACTACCATGTGGTCCAGCAATTTCACTTCTGGATATATATCCAAAGGAAATGAAACTACTATCTCAAAGAAGTATCTGTACTCCCATATTCATTGCAGCATTATTCACAATAGCCAAGACATGGAAACAAGTGTCCATCAGTGGATGAATAAAGAAAATGTGATATATGTACATACAATGGAATATTATTCAGTCATGAGATAGAAGGAAATCCTGCCATTCGCGACAGCATACACAGACCTTGAGGGCATTATGTTAAGCAAAATAAGTCAGACAGACAAAGATAAATACTGTATGATTTCCCTTATATGTGTGATCTAAAATAACCGAACTCATAGAAACGGAGAGTAGAATGGTGGTTTCTATGGACTGGCATGTGGAGAAATGGCAAGATGTTGATCAAAGGGTATAAACTTCCAGTTATAAGATGCGTAAGTTCTGGGGAATCTAACGTACAGCATGGTGACCATAGTTAACAATATTGTATTACGTATTTGAAAGTTGCTAAGAGAGTAGATCTTAAATGTTCTCACCACAAAAAGAAGAAAAAGGTAATTATATGAGATGATGGAGGTTAGCTTACTGCTTACTGTGGTAATCATTTTGCAGTATATGTGTATCAAATCATCATGCTATACACCTCAAACTTACACAATGTTATATGTCAATTATATATCAATTTAAAAAAAAGAAATTTTGTGTGTTTGAAGCAATGGATTGAAGAAAATAATTCTTGCAAAATGCCTGGGCCACAATAAGTTCTAAAATATGGTAGTTAACTATGAATAACATTTTTTAAAATCCCATGGTCAGTTAAATTTTGCAAAGTTTCATTTAAACAAAATTAAGCAGGTATCTTTACTGCAGCGTGTCTCAGAGCCATTTATATGCTAATTCCTATCAGCTGAAAGTCTGTTTTGTCCCCACATTTACTGATGAAATCATAACGCCCAATGAGATAGTGTTAGGAAGTGGAGCCATTGAGAGATGATTGGGTCATGAGGGTGCAGCCCTCATGAATGAGGTTATTGTTCTTATGAAAGAGGCCACACACAGCTCCCTAGCCCCTTCTACCCAGTGAGGACATAGCCAGAAGTTGGCAGTCTGCAATCTGGAAGGGGGCTTAGCCAGAACCTGACCATGCTAGCACCTTGATATTGGTGTAGAGGTTCAGAACAAGCCTCCCCCAAATGTGTCACTTTTGCATGAGGATTATTTTGAGCTAAAGGCAATCAAGACCCTGCGGTTCCAGGGAAACTACTGTCCCTCCCTTAGCAACCTAGAAGAACTTAAATTGGGGATTTTTCCCAGAAAATAATTATTTCTAGAGATAAATTTTTATCTAAATGGCCCCATCTATATGGCAGGGCACCGAACATCTGCTCTTCTTCTTATGGTCCTGTGAATGACCCTTCTGTCCTTGGAAGCCCCAGGCCCCTATCCCATTCCTTAGCTCAGGGTGGCATGTACACCTCATTTTACCTCTCAGTCTCTGAACCTCTCGTGTGTATGGGGTTCCCGTATACACGAAATTAAATTTGATTTTCTCCCGTTAATCTGTCTCATGTCAATTCAATTCTTAGATCAGCCGGAAGAACCTAGAAGGGTAGAGGAAAGTTTTCTTCCTGCCCAACATTGGACTTGCAGCCTCCAGAACTGTGAGAAGTAAATTTCTGTTGATTACAAGCTATTCAGTCTATGGTATTTTGTTATAGCAGCCCCGATAGCTAAGACACTGTGAGTCTTGTGAATCTTGGAGAGGAGTGGTATAATGCCCTCTAAATGCCAGACTCATATGAACATAGAATCCCTTTTTTCCTACGTAAAGACTGACTGTTCTCTGGAACACATTTTGGGAAACTCTTATTCAACCCATTCAGAAGTGAAATTTCATTCAGAAGTGAAATACATTTTAAAACCCAATGTCTATTACTATATGTTTTATGAGATGAAGATTTTTCACTCTCATTCACCTACCACCTTTAGCTACCTTTATTTTGTCTGTCTATTTCATTAGTTTGTGATCAATTGCATCTTTGTACAAATTTTGGCAGAGGGAGGTCTTGTCAGTGGATTTTAAAATATATTCAAGAAGGGTCTTTAATGGATATTAAAATATAATATAATATATTATATACTATATGTAATGTATGTGTACATATATAATACATTATATTGTATAATTATTATATATACACATACATACTATATAGATATATTGTATATTAGTATATACTTATATGTATGTATGTATATGTACTTTACTTAAGTAAAGCCATTTCTTTTTCCTTTCATCATCAACACAGAAACTGGTTTCCTTTAACTTTGCAAATTTGAATTAAAAATGAAGACATTAGGGCTTCCCTGGTGGCACAGTGGTTGAGAGTGCACCTGCCGATGCAGGGGACACGGGTTCGTGCCCCGGTCCAGGAGGATCCCACATGCCGCGGAGCGGCTGGGCCCGTGAGCCATGGCCGCTGAGCCTGTGCGTCCGGAGCCTATGCTCTGCAACGGGAGAGGCCACAACAGTGAGAGGCCCGCGTACCGAAAAAAAAAAAAAGAAGGCATTAAATTAGCATTGAACTAAGGTAATTTGGGGGAAATAAGGACATCTTAAAAAGAGAAAATCCTTTCAACTCAGATTTGAAGGAATGATAAAATGAAATAAAATCTTCCTAACGTATTGCAGTCTTAAATTTCTTTAAAATGTGAGCACTTGATTTGACTAAGCATGAAATTTTAACTACACTAAGTACTTCATCTCATGTCTCTCCTTTTTTTAAATGTTTTTACTTTTTGCAAATTTCACCCGTTGCTCAGGCTGTCAGGAACTGTCTCTAACCCTTCATGCGCCCTATAAGCTCTTCACACAGCAAATACTGCAGCCTGGTCATCTGCGCAGTACACATGTTTAGTAATTAAAACTATAACCCAGCTGTATACAGCAGGGTAAAAATTATGTCTAAATTATGAACGTGAAGCACTCAAAATCCTGAAGTGCTTTTGAAATTATTAAAGATTAAATTATGTACGGTTAAATTTCTGCAGAGCATTTCCCAAAATACAGTTTGCAAAACTCTAGTTCCTCAGGCTACTAAGCGGGTGGCCTATAATAGGGTGTCTTTGGTCAAATAGGTCTGGAAAAATTGGTTTAAACCAAAGCTTCTCAAACTCTCTGTGATGAAAAACCACTTATTTTTTTTATTTTTTATTTTTGGCTATGTTGGGTCTTCATTGCTGCACGCTGGTTTTCTCTAGTTGTGGCAAGTGGGGGCTACTCTTCCTTGCAGTGCGCGGGCTTCTCATTGTGGTGGCTTCTCTTGTTGCGGAGCACAGGCTCTAGACACATGGGATTCAGCTGTTACAGCACGCGGGCTCAGTAGCTGTGGTGCAATGGCTTAGTTGCTCTGCAGCATGTGGGACCTTCCCAGACCAGGGCTTGAACCTGTGTCCCCTGCATTGGCAGGTGGATTCTTAACCACTGCGCCACCAGGGAGGCCCCACTTTTCTTTTATTTCCAATTTTTGTCAGGCCATTTTTGCCAAATATAGTAAAACAAATCACCAAATAAATGAAATTTAAAAGGCACACAGAGACTCGATTTCTTTTATTGTTATGGTCAACAAACATTATTCTGTCAAATTTCTCTATAAAGTTTCTAAATGCTTAACTTACTCTGGTCATTTCAGTACTTATCAGAGCCCAGGAAGAAAACAATTCAAACATTCAGCTGACCAACTCCACAGATCATATTTTAAGTTTAAACAAAATATAAATGTTTTATTACCTAAGTACTTCTCAGAGATTTCAATATAATAATGGGCCTTGTAAATCTATAAGAGATAGATTCCACATGTAACATTTAGGACATTTCCCCAATTAAATAAGAGCGCAGAACCTATTCCTTTGATTGGTTTTATCAGCACACCCTATGGAATCTGTGTTCTATGGGAGATACTTTGAGAAAAGCTTTTAAGAGTGTTTTGTTAAATTCTAGTTTCCTAAAAACTGTAGCTCCACGCATGTCATGCAGGTTAACCTTTGCTTCCCAGCACATCTATATTTATAGACAATTCCAAATTACCTAAAGAAAGATGGATGAACAGAGGGACAGATGGAAAAGAAGGAGGAAGGAAGGAAGGAAGGAAGGAAGGAGGGAAGGAGAGAAGGAAGGAGGGAGGAAGGAAAACAAACTTAGTATTTATTTCACAAGCAGCAGACAATTATATAATTGTCAAAGAGAAAAAAATAGTCTGAGGGTTAAAAATTATTTGAAAGTTGCTTCAGTCACAAGGCAATTCTCTTTCGCAAGCACTTTCTTTTTTAAACTCTGAAAAGTAGTTGCCAGATATCCTGACATGTGGTGCTAAACATAGAACCTACCAGAATACCATTGCTCATGTTCTGGGAATGTGCTAATTCATAACGAGTGGAAGCTGATTAGACTGATTCCTCGTGTGCTAAAGTTCACGAGGCTAAAATGTGCGGGCATGTGGTCAGCCAGCCTCATGCATGCTTTCTACTCACCTAGGCAGCAGCATGGGTTCCTTTACTGTCTTCTCTTTCTCAGACTTTCCTACCTCTGAGACCTCAGACATGGCAGCTGATGACACCAGCCTCAGCAGTCAAGCTTGAGATTATCTGGTACTGTGTCCCGACCTTCACTACTAAACAGGTGGTCTTCCTGACACCCCTTGTAGTCTGTAGTTTCTTAAAAAGTACGTAAAGAAGATGTAGGTGGGTATGTCAAAGACACCTCATAGGAAATATTTAAGGATGCAGAAGTGGAGAGCTTGAGGGCCCTGGATTGCCTACACCAATTGGTTCGGGGCACCTGGCCCATGTTCCCAGAACCTTCGACTGAGGTCTGGCTTCTGGCACAGCCTGGATGCTGTGTCTCCTCAGACAAGTCAGTCACCTTCTCTGGACCACAATTCTTTATTTTATTATTATTATTATTTTTTTTTTTTGCAGTACGTGGGCCTCTCACTGTTGTGGCCTCTCCCGTTGCGGAGCACAGGCTCCGGACGCGCAGGCTCAGCGGCCATGGCCCACGGTCCTAGCCGCTCCGCTGCATGTGGGATCTTCCCGGACCGGGGCACGAACCCGTGTCCCCTGCATCGGCAGCCGGACTCTCAACCACGGCGCCACCAGGGAAACCCCACAATTCTTTAAAGTGTTGCTAGATGACCTCTGCAGTTCTTTCCAGAATCTAATTCTGTAATCCTAAAGAAATAAGGCCTTGTACTCTGCAGGCCACTATTTTCATGCATGTTAGCACGTTTCTGCTCCTAATATTGAGTAGTTTTCTTACCCAGAGACCTGTGTTTTTTCCCAAACCAGTTAATTCCAATTGTACTTGCTATGTGACATATTTATTTAAATATTGAATAAACTGTTAAACTTTGAGTATAAAAAAATAAGAAGGCCTAGCACAAATACAAGAATTATCTAAACTGTAACCCACCACATAGATGGATAAGCCTAGCTTGCACATTCTTTTTTTTCTTTTTAACATCTTTATTGGAGTATAATTGCTTTACATTGGTGTGTTAGTTTCTGCTTTATAACAAAGTGAATCAGCTCTACATATACATATATCCCCATATCCTCTTCCTCTTGAGTCTCCCTCTCACCCTCCCTATCCCACCCCTCTAGGAGGACACAAGCACTGAGCTGATCTCCTTGTGCTATGCGGCTGCTTCCCACTAGCTATTTTACATTTAGTATTATATGTAAGTCCATACCACTCTCTCACTTCATCCCAGCTTACCCTTCCCCCTCCCCGTGTCCTTAAGTCCATTCTCTAAGTCTGCGTCTTTATTCCTGTCCTGCCCCTAGGTTCTTCTAATTCACAATTAAATTATGTATTTGAGGCAAATGTGAACATGGAGGTTCCACTAAGAGCCATCTTTATGTAGAATTCAAGTTGACAACTGACTTAACGTGGTTTCGAAAGCCAGGAAGGTCTCCTTACATAAAATAAAAAGATACCGCACAATTATTTGCTGAGGCTCCAAGCTCCTCTCAGAGGGCACACAGCTTCTCATTTCACAGAGCTTGGGATGGAGCTCATGATAGACAATCTTCCCTGAAAGAAGGTTTAATTGTGGGGCACAGCTCAGAAAGTACCTAGTTAGGAAAATTATTATTGCCTAAAGTCTCACTGCTCAACGGGTCATCCAAGGACCAGCAGCTTCAGCATCTACTAGGTGTTTGTTAGAAATGCAGACTCTCAGGCCCTACCCCAGACCCACTGAATCAGACTCTGCATGCTTACCAGATTCATGGGTGATTTGTTTGCACCTTAAAGTTCAAGAAGCTCAAATCTGTGTGCTTTGCACGTACAATAGTGAAGAAACATTTATGACTCAGCCTTAAGGGATTCTGTTAAATCAAATTGAGGCTGGTTGGGTGCAAGCCAGTAAATTTAGAGAGGGGAAAAATGCAGAAAGGAAACCTAGGGGTGAATAGAGATAATTCATCTGCTACATTTGCATAAAATTGGATTAGCTCTTTATGATTTTTCTTCAATTTGATTTTTAAATGGAGCCATTATGACTCAGGTCTAAGGCGCTCAGAGTCATCAACCAAAGTGGTACTGAGAATTAAGAAGGCACCCCCCTTTCCTCTCCTTTAACATTTTTCTTGTTTTAGGAGAAGAGGGAGGTGGATATAGAAAATTTCAAATTTCAGGTCCTCAAATGGTGGTCTGTGATCTGGATGTGGGGTAGGGGAGATGTCAGGTCTCTGACGTCCAACTAGCCTGGGTTCCAATCTAAACTCTGCAGCTATGTGGTTTGGGGCAATTTAATCTCTGAGAGTCGTCATTTCCTCTTTCATAAAATGAGAATACTGATATTTATAATGTCCTCAGGAGCAATTCAGAGATATAAAGACTTTAAAGCATCTCTTTTGGGGTGGGCAATAATGTCATTGCAGCAAATGTGAATAACTTTCTCAGACCTAGTGTTTCAGGGAGCCTCAGCCCAGTTAACTCCCCTCTCCCCATCCCAGCCTCACCCCCACTGGCTTTGTGAACAGTGACTTGACAAACATATACGGAGTGCCTTGGGTGAGCCTGGCAAGTGAATACATAAGAGCCTTCCCTGGAATGGTTTCAACCAATAAGAGGTTCCTATGGAATTCAATGATTTCACAGGTCATTACAACTTCAAAACTAATTTGGAGCACTGATATAGAGTTGCCAACTTTTGGCTATTGTTAAGAAAATCAGTTTTACACTTTCACTGTCTCTAAAAGAAAAACCTATTTTAACACCAAAAAGTAGGACGTTATGAAACACAAACCTTTTATATTGAATAAATTTAACTCTTTGAGAAATGTTGCTTTGTCCTTTTGTTTTCACGATCTGAATAGTTGAAAACCTTTTCATGGACCTGTGGCATTTGGTTAGCCACTCCCTTTTAAAACCCCAGAAGGCTAAGAAGGGATAGGTTTTGTCCGGTCGTTGCTTAAAGCTGCCAGAAAGTCCTGAGGTGTGCTAACCCTACCTTGAAGCCCCACCTCCATCTCCCGGACAATCACAGGACTGCAGCTGGGGAGCATGTACCAGGACAGGACAATTGAAAGGTTGGACTATGTGAGGCAACCCCAATCTAAATATTATTTTATTTGTGTGAAACAAAGTCTTCTCTGGGCCTTGGCTACAGTTGGGTTTTGGGAGGACGCTAAAGTGACTAGCAGATGGGAGGACAAATGTAATTAGTTAATGCAATTGTGTTGTTTAATGCACTTAGCAAATGTGTGTGTTTTCAAAAGAACTCAGAGAAACTGCATCCAAGTGCAGGCAGATGTTATCGCTAGTTGGCTCAGATGACAGTTTATTTTTACGTGCTTTGGACTTTTCAGTGTTTTCAAGAAGATGTATTGTTTATATAGTAAGAAAACAGAGTTTATCTTGAAAAAATAAGTACATAAAAATTTTAAACTATGGGAATAGGGTTCCCAGGAGTTGTGCAGTGAACTACGTGCATAGCCATAGGCAACGTGCCTGCATGAAATACATTTAGCTCCATTGTATGTCCCTTTGTACCTTTTCAATTTTGTCCCTCATGCATGCATTATCCATTCAAAAAATAATCTTTTAAGTGTTCAGAAGGCTAGGAGTTCCTCCCACTCTGTATGGTTTACATCATTTTCTACCTCCCCCTGCCCCCCACCCTTTGCATCCCCACCCCACCCTTACCCCATCTTTGGGCCTTGCGGGGGGTGACAGGACTCTTCCTGGGGCCACCCAACTGGTTAGCAGGTGCTGCCCAATTAGGTATATGGTAGTCGATGTGATCATTCTCATCTGGCAGCGTGGTGTTGCCTGGCTTGATCGTTACAATTAGAATTGCAAAACTTAACTCAAAACAAAGACCACTTCAAAACTCCAGCGCTTACCAACACATAATGCTATAATGAGAAATTTAGATGAAAAAGAAAAAACTCAAGAAGAGCTTTGTGCAACCAGACTTGGGGTGGACGAACTCTGTGGTCTTCTGGGGTCTGTCTCCGGTCTTTGAGGTAAGATGAACATTCTTACTCATTAGTAAATATTTGAGATGAAAGCTTTTTTGCTCACCTCCTAATTATCATTTTTTCCAAAGCACCTGCTTCTGGGAGAAGATTAATTAGTTGGTTATTCCTAAAGGGTGGATTTGAGGAGATCAAAGGCCCTCAAAATGTAATGGAGAAAGAACTAAACTGTGGAAATTTTTTCTTTGGAAGAGTGAAGATTAAAATTTGTTTGGGGAGTGTCACAGTGGATGAGGTTTGCTCTGTTTTTCTTTCTTTTCTTTCAGAAAAATAAAAGCCCCTGCCATAATACAAATATTTAACTTATACTGCATTTTATAAGCCCTCTCTTTGAAGGGCTACCACTTAAAATTTCACTCTTCCTCATTAGATAAACACATGAAAGATGTGTTTTATCTAAGACTATATGCAGAGCCCTATAAGATGCTTTGCAGTGAAACATGAAGGTAAAGACTCAAGGATGGTTTCCTTATGTGCACCTCAGACATTTCCTCCTCTGATTTCTTCCTTATGATTTAAACAAGTCAACCAACAAATAGATATTGATAAATTATGCAATTTTATCTTATGTCTGTGCAAAGACTTGGGAACTGGGCTTGCCAACACCCTTCTCCCTACCCCACATGAGACTCTGCTTCCCCATAGCTTTTCCATTCCTTTCTATAAAGTGATTGTTATAGGCTAAATGTTTGTGTTCCACAAAATTCACATGCTGAAACTTAGTCCCCAAATGTGATGGTAGTAGTAGGAGGTGGGGCCTTTGGGAGGTGATTAGGTCATGAGGGCAGAGCCCTCATGAACTGGATTACTGCCCTTATAAAACAGACCCTAGAGAACTCCCTTACCCCTTCCGCCTTGTTGAGGCCATGGTGAGAAGACAGCCATCTATGGACCAGGAATTGGGCTCTCACCAGTCACTGAATCTGTAGGTACCTTGGTCTTGGACTTCCCAGCCTCCAGAACTATGAGAAATAGATGTTGGTTGTTTATAAGCTACCTGGTCTTTGGTACTTCTTCTTATAGCACACAAACAGACGAAGACAATCATACTTCTTAAATTTAATTTGATAACTAAATATGTTTGGTATAAATTTTAGAAAATGTAGATTAACAAAGTGAAAATTTTAAATTACTTATAAGTCCCACACTCAAAGATAACTATTGGCATTTCATTTTTTTTTTTCTTTTTAGTTTCAAACAAATTGTTATTGAAGACAAAATGAGTTTGGGTCTGAATGATCTTATTTGTTATCCTCATTGAATTAAATCACTAGATAAGAGTCAAAATCTCATTTGATATTTCTTTTCAATATATATTGGGAAATGATTTTTTTTTTACTGAGATAAATTATTTATTGTGCAGAGTGGGATTTTATGAATATACATAGAAAAAGATGCTTTATTTTTCTGATCATGAAAGAAACAAATGTTCATTATAGAAAACTTGAGTTGAGAAGGAAAACTAAATTACTGAAAGTCTCTTCATATGAATAAAACTTGACACAGAGGCTTTTTTATGTACAATTGTGCATCAGTTTGCTCAATTCTGGACATTTGTTTTTCAACTTAACATTATAACCTAAGAAAGACCCATGTTGATTCAAATTATTAATGAATTTGTGAGTTCTATTGAGTGGGTGTTCCATAACTTACTTAGCCATTATCATATTGTTGAATTCATGGCACAGTGGTTAAGAATCCACCTGCCAATGCAGGGGACACGGGTTTGATCCCTGGCCCCGCAAGATCCCACATGCCGCGGTGCAACTAAACTTGTGTGCCACAACTGCTGAGCCTGCAAGCCACAACTACTGAAGCCCACGCTCCTAGAGCCCATGCTCTGCAACAAGAGAAGCCACCACAATGAGAAGCCTGCACACCACAACAAAATGTAGCCCTCGCTCGCCACAGCTAGAGAAAGCCCGCGCCCAGCAACGAAGCCAAAAATAATAAATTAAAAAAAATTTTTAAGTTATATTTCTGTTTTTTGTGCCAGTACCATGCTGTCTTGATTACTGTAGCTTTGTAGTATAGTCTGAAGTCAGGGAGCCTGATTCCTCCAGCTCCGTTTTTCTTTCTCAAGATTGCTTTGGCTATTCGGGACCTGTTGTGTTTCCATACAAATTGTGAAATTTTTTGTTCTAGTTCTGTGAAAAATGCCCTTGGTAGTTTGATAGGGATTGCATTGAATCTGTAGATTGCTTTGAATAGTATAGTCATTTTCACAATGTTGATTCTTCCAATCCAAGAACATGGTATATCTCTCCATCTGTTTGTATCATCTTTAATTTCTTTCATCAGTATCTTATAGTTTTCTGCATACAGGTCTTTTTTCTCCTTAGGTAGGTTTATTCCTAGATATTTTATTCTTTTTGTTGCAATAGTAAATGGGAGTGTTTTCTTAATTTCACTTTCAGATTTTTCATCATTAGTGTATAGGAATGCAAGAGATTTCTGTGCATTAATTTTGTATCCTGCTACTTTACCAAATTCATTGATTAGCTCTAGTAATTTTCTGGTAGCATCTTTGGCATTTAATTATTTATCTATACCTCCAGCTTTTTTCTAGTCATAAACTTACTTTTCTATGTAAATTAAATCTTATAGTACACACTGTTTGTAATTAGTCTTTTTCCCCTCTTTGCTTTTCCACAATACTGATCTATAAGATAGAGAAGAAAAAAACTCTATTTTGACTGAGGTGGGTGTTGAAATGGTTCTGATAACACATGCCAATCACAAATTGTTCTACACTTAGCTAAGTGTTTTCGTATACGTTGGCCTTCAAAATGACCAGTTGAGCCCACTCCTCTAGTCATCTGGACCCCTGGTGAGCAACCCCACTGCAGCGTTGCTCTATTCTACACCCAACATAGTCACGAGAAAGAGGTGATCTGGACACTGTAGATGGGCCCCACCTGGGCCCCAGGGGCCATCTAGTGGATCTGCAGCAGTCCTTGGCCCTGGTGTCCTTTATTTGGTCAGTTTGGGAAACAGTGCCTTTCATCCCTTCCCCACTAATGAATGAATGCACAGCTGAGATGCTGCCCTCTTCAACTGAGAATCTAAGGGCTGGGGGTATCACCTCCTTCTCTTCCTCAGCCCTACCTCCCTGGCTCCCCTAAACAGGCTCATTTTCCAGGACTGTACTGTTTATTATTTAAGTCACCCTGTACCTAACCTTCAGCCCTTGCTGTTGGGGAGAAATTGGGTCCCTGAGAAGCTAAAATCTGCTCTAACTCCTTCAACCTCAGGCTGTGGGCAAAGGCCACCACAGAAGAAGGTCCTTTAGTAAAATGTGCACAGCCTGCAATTGTGAAAAGTTGCAGGATTTTGAAGTCAAAGGGACCTTGGGCAAGCCCAGGAATGATCTGCTGCAAAAATGCAGGGTGCATTGGGAAGGCATATTCTAATTAAGCCTGGATGCAACACCAGGGCGAGTTAAGCCAAGACTGATGTTAATATCAAGAGGAATTTTTGAAAAGTTAATAATTTGTACGTTATTTGCAGAGTTTCCCAAGCTGGCTGATCATCAGAATCACCTGGGATGCTTTTTAAAACTCCAGATTCCCAACTAGATCTCCAACAGTCTAATTTAACAGATCTGGAAAAGGGCTTTTAGTGTTTACTTATTTCTTACTTTGAGCTGTTTTCGTAAAGTGTGTCATGCTTTTCTTTATTTTTTCCTTTCTTTTTTTTTTTGTTTTTTGTTTTTTGTTTGTTTGTTTGTTTGTTTTGCGGTATGCGGGCCTCTCACTGTTGTGGCCTCTCCCGTTGCGGAGCACAGGCTCCGGACGCGCAGGCTCAGCGGCCATGGCTCACGGGCCCAGCCGCTGCGCAGCACGTGGGATCCTCCTGGACCGGGGCACAAACCCGTGTCCCCTGTATCGGCAGGCAGACTCTCAACTACTGCACCACCAGGGAAGCCTTCCTTTCTTTTTCTTAAGTTAAAAAAAATTGATGCATCGTCAATTATTTCTTCACTAAGCTGGTCTTTTACAAAAAAATTGAACTGATGTGTTAATTCAGACAATACCAGTTTAAAGTGATTTCTTTGTTTACAGCAGTGGTTCTCAAACCCAGATGTACCTCAGAACTAGGGGAGCTTTTAGCTATTAATTAATTGGAACCTCTAGGGATGGAACTGGGCATCAGTTCCTCAAAGCTCCAGGCAAGGGCTTCCCTGGTGGCGCTGTGGTTAAGGATCCACCTGCTAATGCAGGGGACACGGGTTCAAGCCCTGGTCCAGGAAGATCCCACATGCCGCGGAGCAACTAAGCCTGTGTGCCACAACTACTGAGCCTGCTCTCTACAGCCCACAAGCCACAACTACTGAGCCCACGTGCCACAGCTACTAAAGCCCACATGACTAGAGCCTGTGCTCCACAACAAGAGAAGCCACCACAAAGAGAAGCCCATGCAACGCAAGGAAGATAGCCCCCCACTCGCTGCAACTAGAGAAAAACCCACGCACAGCAAAGAATACCCCACGCACAGCAAAAAAAGACCCAACGCAGCCAAAAATAAATAAATAAATAAAAATTTTAAAAAAAGAAAAGAATTTCCTTCCTTTAAAAAAAAAAAAGAGGTCCAGGCCATTCCAAGGTCAGCCCAGGCTCAGAATCACTGGGTGAGACCCAGACTGAAGTACCGACCCAGGTGAGACCTCCCAAGGAGGGAACTAGTGCAGCTCTCACCTAACAAAGGTGTTGGTGTTGACACACTAGTCTGCCAGGTGTGCTCACAGCCAAGCTCTCGGGATATTCTAGAGAATCCATAAATGGTTACCCCTAGTCAGCCTTCTCAAAGAATGCCCAGCTTCGCCTCAGCTAGCTGCCAG
This sequence comes from Neophocaena asiaeorientalis asiaeorientalis, assembly GCF_003031525.2. NCBI lineage: Eukaryota > Metazoa > Chordata > Mammalia > Artiodactyla > Phocoenidae > Neophocaena > Neophocaena asiaeorientalis. Next base: position 4,501,512 of record NW_020185332.1, on the reverse strand, counting down.
GTAACCCGTGTAGTGTAACCAAAATGTGCAAACAAGAATCACCATTCCCAGACTTAGGCACTTTCTCCCCTTCTCCCCTTCCTCTCCTTTCCCCTCCTGTTTCCTCCTCTCCCCTACCAACTGACTCCCTCACATGTGAATAAACAATCTGCATGTAAAATAAATGTCTCTTAGTTATTCTTTGACCCTGATTTCATTGGCATATGTCTTAACCTGAATGTGATTTATTATCAGTAAGCCACCAAAAATGGAGCACTGCTAATTGCTAGACACTGGGTTGAGCACTTCAGATGACGATCTCATTTAATGCTCATAATGTGGCCTCTGTACATTGGTACTGAACTGAATCTCAGAGACAGAGTTTTGGGTGAAATAGAAAAGAATAGCTTTATTGCTTTGCCAGGCAAAGGGAGCCGCAGCAGGTTAATGCCCTCAAAACGGTGTGTCCCAATCTGGAGGCCGTAGTGAGGAGTTTCATAGTAATGGTTCAAAGAGGAGGGCGTGATCAGCTCGTGGACATTCTTCTGATTGGTTGGGGTGAGGTAATTGGGAGTCAGCATCTTCAACCTTCTGGTTCCAGCTGGTCTGGGGTCTACGTGCTTGTGGGCAGCAGACAGTTAACTTCTCCCACCTAGTGGGGGTTTCAGTATCTGCAAAACAGCTCAAAGATATTGTCATGTATGTCCCTTGAGGGGAGAACCAGGACCCTACCCCAAGGCTTCACTACTGTTTCTTGACTTCTCCTTCCTTGTCTCAGCATCCCCTCCCTTCCCTGATTAGCAACTGTTTGAACCTGACCTTTGGAACTCAGGGAAGATCATGGAGGCTGAATGAAGCTTATTTCCTGCAAACAAGAAAGGGGGTACACAAAAAAGCTTTTGTGCCCAGGAACCCCACAGGGCCCTGCTTGGTTTCAATAACAAGATTTGAGGTAAGTACTCTTATCATTTCTAATTCATTGTTGAAGAAGCTGAAGCTTAGGATGTGGGCTACTCAGCTACCCTCTACACTGCATTGTGACTGGGGGCTGGGATTCTGCAAACCTCTGTGCCCTTTGTCCTGTCCAGAGCATCCAGGTTTTGGACTGTTTAATCTGACATCTGTATTAGCAAGGTCGAGGTGGGAAATCAGTACCTGCTCTACCTATTTCAGGCAGAGAGAGCTGGTTGCAAAGATGTTGAAGGGGTAGGGGGGACACAGGGAGGAGGGATGACCCAGACATCAGGGTGCTGGAGCCCACCAGGCCTCACTGCTGTTGGCCTGCTGGACTCCTTGCCACTTGCTGCCGCTGATGGGGCTGCTCACCACCCTGCTCGCCACAGCTAATGCTGCTAGAGGCCCCACCAAGAGCAAGAGATGACGTAGGCCGGTTTCTTCTCCTGCTTCTGGCTTCTGCCGGTGCTTCTCAGAGGCAGACTACCACCAAGAGCAGCTGGCAGGACAGTCTGAGAGATGTAGTCTGGACACTGCCCCTGCCGCTGCTGCCGCCGGCCCCCAGGCAAAGCCACAGAGTGCTGCTCTAGACACAGGACCTGCTATCTGGGCTTTGGCCCTTTGCCTTGGCTGCTCCGGAGAGCACCCTCCAGTTAGTCTCTCACCTGCAGAGGGTTCAAATGTTAACAGAAACCAAAGGAAAGCATGGAATGAGAGGCCACACCTGCACAGGTGGGGCAGGCTCTAGGCTCATCCACTGCTCTGAATTTGGGAAAGGCTGGCCTTTCTCTACCACTGGTCACCTGGGGAGGGGGGCTCGGTCTGCAGCCAGGAAAACTCGTGCTTTGTTTTTGTATCCTTAGCAGCCTTTCAGTTCTGCTTCCTTACATTTTTCAGTTTCAATTCATTCTGTATTTCCTAGGAGATATGGTAGAAATCTTTGACTCTGACATTACACAAAACAGGAAATTGCATTTTATGGAGTTTTATTATCTCTGGTACCCCTTTGGTCCTGGTGCACTTCTAAGTTGAATGTCTGTCTTTGAACAAGTGACGCATTTAGCAGGGATCCCGACATACTTGTTGAAAGTCTGCAACTGACCTGACCCTGGATAAAGAAGTAAGAAAGAAAAGGAAAGAAAAGAAAGAAATGGCCAGGTCCTCACCTTTAAGTAGCTCACGGTTTTGTTACAGAAGGAGGCTTACGTGCATGCACCTTGGGAAAGCAAATAGGTGTTATTCTACAGTGTTAGGTATCCATTCTGAGGATTCTGAGGATTCTGAGGATTCCAGTTCAGAAGAGCAATGTTTCTCCTTAAAGAAGGGATTATATTTGGAAGACAAAGGAGCGGGAGAGGTGAGTTCCAAGCACGGGAACGGATAGCCCAGGGAAGAAATGAACAGACATGTGTGGGTAGGCAGTGACATGGCTTAGCTGGATAGGAAAGCATGGGTAATATTTTGGAGGGTCTTGAACATCTTTTGAGGAAATTGAACTTGAATCTAGAGCAGCCAACATGTGGCTGTGAAAACAATGACAGTTATAAACCATGTTGTCATCATTCTGGTTCTAGAGAATAAAATATGCAGCCTAAAAAATGCAATCTTTTAATAAACATGACTCCAGAAATAAATTTAGTTCTATAAGCCTAATAATTATATTTTTATTAAATACTGACTCATTGGGTATCAAGTGGAAAATATTTTATCTTACTTCCCAATGTATTATTTTCTCCTAAAATATCAAGTGTAAAAATCCCTTACCATTCTAATCCATTTGATTCCTGAGTTTGGAAAGTGCGTTTAGATAGAGAGGGATACTGTGATATCTGATATCTAAATCTATTTGAGTTCGGAAAGTAAAGGAATTGAGTCCTAATTCAAAAAATGTATCCTAGTCTATGCAGTGCCTGGATTTGTAGAGAGTGTTAGGACAGCAAGGCAGGTCTGGGCCAGATTTTCCAGTGTTCCCTTTCCCACTTCCTCCCGGCCCCCAGGGCTTGATCCAATCTGCCTGAGTTAATACTCCAGGCCCCAGTCCCGGTCAGCATCTTCTACCACCTGGTCTTGGGTGAGGACGCTGCTAATGAAGCCCTGAAGCCCACCCTCTACCCAAACACACACACACAGTCACACACTCACACACACACACACACACACACACACTCGTTTTCAACTCCGAGAAGTGTCCCTCTAGTGGCCAATCTGTACAATACCCTGTGAAACAGGATGCTACTGGAAGGGTGACGTTTTATTAAAGTACCTCACAGCGGCTGCACTTCCGGTTTTCTGAGAGGTAGGGGATGAAATGAAGGGGTTGGCTTCAGCCAGATGGTGAAGGGGTTTATGGCTGGACTAAAGACGTTGCTCTTTGCTTTACAGGCAGTGTGAGACGTTGGGCAAAACAAGTTTTAAAGTGGGGGTGGAAGTGACCCACCATATAAGGCAAGGCTTGCCTTCAGTACTTGGGTAACTATCAGAGGATAAATGATGAAAATGCAAATAGCTGGCTTAAGAAATAAAAAATAAAAATAAATTAAAACCTCTTTGCATGTGCCCGGCTCGATGCTAAGCTGAGGGAAGGAACTGCCATCATTCTCCCAGGCTGAGGGAGTAAGCACAGAAATCAGCTAAGGTGAAGGGCCCTTAGCAAGCCTGCACTGGTCCCTGACCTCCTGCCCCACCTCCTCAATCACCAGGGCTAGCTGTCTCCCCCTCCAGAGCTCCCCACACTAAGACACAGGGAAAGTCTATTAAAATGAAGGTCAAGAATCACTGGCGGAAAAGAGGAAGTTATCACCAAAAGACTCCTTAAGGACTGTATCAGTTAAGATTAAGTTTGACTCACGATAAGAATTCCAAAATAAGAGTGACTTCAGCAAACAGAAGTTTTTTTCTTCCCCTTGTAAAAGTCTGAAGGTAAGCAATTCAGGCCTGGAGTGGGGACCTTGTTCCTCAAAGTCCTCGGGATCCTGCCTGCTTCCAGATCACTGTTCCACCATCCCTAGGATGTGGTCCTTACCTTCATAGTCCAGCGTGGATGCTAGAACTCCAGCCATCTCCCAGGCAACAGGGTAAAAGAGAGAGCCAAGAGGGAGTGAAGAACATGTGCTAGCTATTTTTAAGGAAGTGTTCTGGAAACTGGTACAGCTCTTGTGCTTACAGGTCCTTGTCCAGGGGTTAATCACATGGCCCCACTAGATGCAAGGCAGGCTATAGAAGTTCTGGAAGCCGGGTGATGAAGTGTGTCTCCTGGGAGAGGATGGTCGTTGAGTCTCTCTGAATCCCAGTGGGATCTTCCCGGACCGGGGCACGAAACCGTGTCCCCTGCATCGGCAGGCGGACTCTCAACCACTGCGCCACCAGGGAAGCCCCAAACCTGACCTTCTTTTTACCTTTTCTGCGCACACTTTCTCTGTGAGCTGCCTCACTGTCCAACACGACATTGCAGTGACACCCCATAACCACTCCTTCGAATGTGGTCAGCAATTACATGGGAGCCTTACTGCTTCTTCTTTACCGCCAGCGGCTCAAGTTCAGAGGGTTCCTCCTTACGTACAGCCCAGGCTAGGGCTATGCAGAAGCTTTGGAATAAGCCCTTTATTCCCTAGAACAGGGATTGGCCAACATTTTGTATAAAGGATCAGAGGGTAAATATTTCTGGCTTTGCCAGCCATAAGGTCTCTACAACTACCCAGCTCTGCTGTTGTAGAGTGAAAGTAACCACAGATAATATACAAACGAACGAGCATGGTGTATTTCAATAAGACTTTATTTTTGGACACTGAAATTTGTGTTGCATATAATTTTCATGTGTCAGGAAATATTCTTATTCTTTAAATGTTTTTCAACCATTTAAAAATGTAAAAACGGTCTCATCTTCACAGGCCATACAAAAATATGTGGTGGGTCAGATTTCGCACACAAGATGTGGTTTACCAACCGCTGCCCTAAAAGATGAAGGTGTAGGCTAATCCTTATAAATGAATATAGAGATGTCATATATCAATGACTAGGGCTGGCACCGAGCTAAGCCCCGTACACAGTCTTCACAATAACCCCATGACTGGGTTGCCTTGTGAGTCTGATTTTATAGACGAGGAAACTGAGCCCCAGAGAGGCTAACTAACTTGGCCAAGATCACACAGCCAGCAAGAGTTCAGCCTCACTCAGAGTCTATGTCAAGTATTGTGTCACACTGACAAGAGTGCAGAGGCTGCACGGGGAGACTGGAAAGAAAGGATGGAGAGTACAAGCAGGGGACATCCTGCAGCATGGCTCACTGGCCAGATGCTTCAGGAGGACACAGGTGCCTGCCCAGGGGACCGTGGAGGTTAAGGGTAGACTCTGGGGTCAGAGACACAGCATGTAGGACCCTGGGAGTTCCTGCTTCTCCACTTGGGGGCTTGAGAATAATTTTACTAAGCACTTGTGTGAAGGCGCTGTTCTATAAACAATTTGCACACATTTCCTTTTTCATCTCTTTTAATAATCCCTCAGGGAGGTGCTATCAGCCCCAATTCATAGACAAGACAACTGAGGCACAGATCAGTTAAGTAACACCCCCAAAGTCACTCAGCAGAGCAGGATTATAGCCCAGGCCTCCCACCCAGAGCCCACCTTTTCGCCCCCTGTAAGTCATTGGTTTGACCTCGGTTACACAACAGAAGCCCCTGGGCGGGCTAGTTAAAAAATATGCAAACCTGGGTCCCACCATGCAGAGATTGTGATTCAGCAAGTGTGGGGAGCAGCCCAGGAACACGTGTGTTTAACAAACACCCTGGGGCAATCCCGGAGCACTCCAGCGTCTGAGAAGCGCCCTTCTAGTATACACTGTGGTGGTGGCTCTAGAATCTTGGTGCAAACGGGTCAGCTGCAGGGGCTTAAATTGTGATGAGCCTTCAGGAGAATCACAAAAGGGGACGCTGACTTTGTTTTCGACCTTTGTTTAAAACAAACAGCTCAACAAAACTGAGAGGAAGAGCATCTATCACCAAAAGGAAACTTGATCTTAACAGGCTCTTGAATCAGAGGCGGGAGCAAAGAGGCCAACAGGACAGCTGTCGGGGAAACGAGGCGTACTATTCATTCTCAGCTGTGGGCCCTCAGATGCTCCGAAGATGCCAACAGTCCTCACCTGCAGGGCAGAGGTGAGGCGAGGTGAAGACGGGGAGGGCGTGGACCTGGAGGGCTCTGGAGGTCGGGGCATGGCCTGAGTGCAGGCCTCGCCGGAGGACCTGGTGGGGCTTCTCTAAACCAGCTCATCTGGTGACAGACACGCCCACTACAGCAGGACTGAAACTGTATCACCAAGGTTCTGAGCCACAGGTTGTGGTTCACCGGGTTCCGTGTGATTCCTCGCTCTCCCTCAGAGACAGCCTCTTGCACCAACAGAGTCTGTCGGGGTCCAGGCTGAGAAAACCTCATTTCACTCCAACCATCTGCCCCTTTTCTCACTATCACTCCTGACTCACCTACTCCTTACCTCAGACGTGCTTAAAGGTGTTTTAAGAAAAATACATTTTAAAGTGTTGGCACCATAGGGAAAATCAACGTCCCTCTGAGGAAGATTAAAGGTCGAACCCAGGCCCCCTGCATTGGGAGCACAGAGCCTTAACTGCTGGACCACCAGGGAAGTCCCAAGGATGGAGTTTAGGAGGTAAGCAGATACCTTATAATGTATTTTGTGCACCCAGCAATAGCTCTTGAACTTGTACTGTCCCAGAAGCCTATGTTTGGGGATTCCAAAGTATTTACTGCGATGTGCACATTAAATAACTAGTTGTTAATTCACATCTATATGCAAATGTAGTACATTCCATTACTTTCCCCTTTGACCTGTGATCTATTTAGAAAGACAGTGAGGGATTGGATGAGGTGATGGAGAAAAGGGCAATTTCAGAACATGTGCCTTTCACCGAGGAGAGGAAGGTCTCAGCTTGACGATGAGGCTGGGGTTTCCAGGCTGGCTACTGCAGTGCACTGGATCGCCTAAAGGGCAGGGAGAGTCTCCGAGATAAACCTGGCTAGCTCTACAGGGCGATCTAAGGCGGTAAGAATGTGGAGACCACAGGGCCTGTCGTTTGGAGATCTGCATTCCAGTCTGACCTTTGCAACTTAATAGCCCCATGAACCCTGAGTTCCCAGCCCTAATCCTCTCTTCTCTCAGTCATGCCTGCCCCAACCTGTTTGAGTGGGCTGTGCTTTTAAAAATAGCCCCACTGCCATAAACAAAATAAACAAGCACATTTTATTATCATTATTCTTGGGAATGTCCCTCGGGGACTGGCATCAGGTGGGTCCCTACGGGAGCTCTTCCTGGAAGATTAGGTGAGGGGCTGGCCCTGCGGCTTTGGCTACATGTCTCTCCAAGCCTCACACAGAGGCACTTAAAATGACTCATTCATCTTTATTGAGATCAAAACCTTAAAGAGAACAAGTTCAGCTGATAACAGGCTTTCTTCAGGGAGTCTCAAATGAACAATTCAGGGCCTGCTGATGCTGGGATAACATGGACCAAGCTCGGGGCTCCTGCTTCCAGCCTAGGGAAGAGAGCTGCCAGTGCAGGAGGCTCAGGCCCAGGGAAACAGGCAAGTCGGACCATTTTTTAACTGCTTATTCTTAGGCCTGTCCACAGAGCCCAGATCCACCCAAGAGCAGCCTCTCAAGCTCAGCAAACAGATGTGGGATGTGGCTTGCAGCAGAGTGAAGCAGATGTCCGCTACATGTGGACAAGGTGTGTGGGTACCATAAAGGAAACACGAAGGGCTGGCTCTGCCTGTGAGGAAGGGAGGAATGAGCTGGACACACAGCAAGGACAGTAGCATTTCATAAGCGGAGAGGCAGTGTAGGCAGAAGGAGCCTTCACCGGTTCAAGCACTTCTTCTGCCCCCTCAAACTCTCTCAGCCTCAGTTTCCTTACCTGTAAAAATAGGGATGACATTACCAGTGCTCTCTGACCCTCAGTTGTGAAGAGTTCTTGGTGCTACGGAGCCCTGTACAAATAGCACATCGTTATTAATGATATGCTGTTAGTATGAATGATACATTATTAATGATTCAAGTGCTGGAGGGAGCACATTGAGGGGATGGAATTTATATAGCAGTTTGATCATAAGAAGGCTATTGATAAGTACTTCTGAAGAATTTTTGGTTGCAAACAACTGCTTGATTTTACTTCAACATCACAGGAATCACAGAACTCAGAACTGGGAAAAGATGACTTAATCACCTAATTCAAGCATCTTGCTTTATAGGCAAGCTAACAGAAGCAGAGACTCCATCTGAGTTCTCTTTGCTTTATGCAAGATTCCTGGCACAGTCTAGGTGATCAGTAAGTACTTGGGAGACAGAACTGGGTTCATTCTCCTGCCTAAAATTTAGTCAGGCTGGGACCCTACCGCACTGCATCGTGAGACAGAAGGAGAAAAAGAAAGAATCTGGGATTCCAGTGTGCAGGTGCTTTTTCAAGAGTCCTCAAGCCTCTGGAATATTCAAAGTGCCTCCTAGATAACACAATGCAACTGCATTATTCTGTAAGTAAAATAATACTTATATCTGTGTGTGTGTTTTATTTATTTTTTTGTCAAGGCAGTAGTGGTGAGGAAGGAGTGAAGCAATCATAATTCTTGCTAGTTCCGTATCCTAACTGTGAGTTTTCAGATATTTTAATTTAGAGGTAGTTTCTTCTCTTGCTCTTCAAGAAAAAAAAAAAATTCCCTCAGCTGAAAATTAAATAATTTCTTATGGAAAAATGGCATAGCTATGAATGTATGTGTATACGTATGTCTATATCTAGCCCACATAATTTGCATTTTTATGGTAAAAGACTATCCTTACTGGCTGCAAAATTAACATCGAGTTTTATTGCAGTGCTTCAACGCCCTCTTGCCTAGCTACTTCCTCAGATGACCTAGATACATTTTGATCCCTGGATAGGGATAGCATGCTGCCCTGGGGAAGATTCGGTAGTAGAAATTATTCAGGAGGTCTGGGCTGCTTGTCGAGAGTCTGCTGTTCTTTACTTGCGGACCTTGGTTTTCTTGTTGAGGTTGGGAAGGCAGGGGACATGGGAACTAAAGTTAATTTATGAACATGTATGTAAGTCTTGTTACTTGACAGAGACTTTTCTAAGTGCTTATAAACATTAACTTATTTCATCCTCACAATCACCCTAAGAATTACTATTATTATCCCTATTTTATACATGAGGCTAAATAATTTGTCCAGATTCTATAAGAATTTAGGAACTCTTAGAAGAGTCCCCTGCCAAGATTAACATCGTTCTTAAACAAGAATGAAACTTACCCGATGGCCTCTCTCTACTGGTGGACGCTCTTCACTTTTAGTGGTCATACATCCCTTTGAGAATCTGATGAAAGCTATAAACCTCTTCTTTGGAAAATCACCTATGTTGATAAATTAATCCTCATTCCAAAGCCATCCATGGAGCCCAGCCAGATTACAAACCCTTAATATTATAGAGGAATGCATCAGTCCTATCTGGCAACTTCTCTCCCATAGGCACCCCAAAGCACAGAGATTTTCTGGCATCTACTATCTGATCTTTGTGCCATGTCCCTTCTTTTTCAGTTACTCTAGATTAGAAATCATCTAGGTAAGCTAATAATCATAGTGGTTATTTATGGAGGGTGGAATTCTTGGGTACTTTCATATTCTGCGTGATGTATTTCTGCAATGTTTAAATATTTCCCTATAAGCATGTATTACTTTTGTCACTGGAAGAGAAATGAAAGATTGTTTAAGGAATAAAACAAAAATCTGCATTATGGATATAGTAAAAATGTGCAAAATTATGTACATACGAGGATATTGATTGCTACATTGCTTGCCATCTTCCCAAATGGGTTCAGTAAAGAAGAGGTTAAATAACCTATGGTACTTCCTTTGATGGATTGCTGTAAAAATGGCTACTAAAAAAACTGCAAAGTAGCTCTAAAGGAGGCTCTCTCAAGCCTCAAGATCTACCATTTGGAGAATAAAACAAGATGCTGAATGGTGTATAGAGAGCTACAACTTTGTGGAGGCAAAAAAAGGGAATATTGGTTGATGCATCTAATACCTCCAGAAGGATCAGAAAAACCTGTGACAGTTACTGTCTCTGGCAAGTCAAGAGTGGAAAGAGACTTATTTTCACTCCGTACCCTTTCCTACGCTTTTAAAAAATAAATTTATTTATTTCTTTATCTGTTTATGGCTGCGTTGGATCTTCGTTGCCGTGTGCGGGCTTTCTCTGTTTGCGGCACAGGGGCTACTCTTTGTTGCAGCGTGCGTGCTTCTCATTGCGGTGGCTTCTCTTGTTGCAGAGCACGGGCTCTAGGCACGTGGGCTTCAGTAGTTGTGGCACACGGGCTCAGTAGTTGTGGCTCACGGGCTCTAGAGTGCAGGCTCAATAGTTGTGGCGCACGGGCTTAGTTGCTCTGTGGCATGTGGCATCTTCCTGGACCAGGGCTCGAACCCATGTCTGCTTCATTGGCAAGCGGATTCTTAACCACTGCACCAGTAGGGAAGACCCCCCTTTCCTACTTTTGAATTTTGTTTCAAAATTTCAAAACATATTACTCATTTAATAAATAAGTAAATTTTTAAAAAAGAAAAGGACCTTAAAAATCATCAAGAAACTCCATCATCTGAGTGGTTTCTTTCCACCATAGGACCTTGCACCATCTGTTCTCCTTCCTGAAATGACCTTCTCTACCCCCACTCACCCTTTGGATCTCAGCTCAGTTGAGAGTTTCTCGTCAAAGTCTTCCCTGACCTTCCCAACAAGGCCAAGCACTCTTTTACCTGCTCTTGTAATGCCTTTTGCCTTTCCATCCAAATACTTTTCCCAGTTACAGTTCTACATGTATTTTTTGTGATTATTCAATTCATATTTGTCTCTTCCCACTAGGCACAAGTTCCTTGAGAAAAGGATCTTTGGTTTTGTTCACCAGTATATCCATAAAATTTGGGACATAGTAGGGTACCTGGTGTACTGGTTCACAGTAGGGTAAATAGTGAATGAGAACCTTCACTACCTCTACATTCCTGCCAACAGGTCATCAAGCGTATTCTAAAACACGTAAGGGCTTCCCTGGTGGCGCAGTGGTTGAGAGTCCGCCTGCCGATGCGGGGGACGCGGGTTCGTGCCTCGGTCTGGGAAGATCTCACATGCTATGGAGCGGTTGGGCCCGTGAACCATGGCCGCTGGGCTTGCGTGTCCAGAGCCTGTGCTCTGCAACGGGAGAGGCCACAACAGTGAGAGGCCCGCATACCGCAAAAAATAAAAAAAATAAAACAGGTAAGAACTTGGACCTCACAATGTCTTCAGGCTATTATCCCTTTAGATACCTCTCACTGTTAAAAATGTCAACCTGATATTGTCATACTGAGCTAAAATGAACTTTCACCCATTGTTTTCTGGGGTTTTTTTTCTGGCTGTACCGCGCGGCATGCAGGATCCAATTTCCCCAACCAGGGATCGAACCCGTGCCCCCTGCAGTGGAAGCATCCTAACCACTGGACCGCCAAGGAAGTCCCATCCACCCAGTGGATTTAATTCTACCCTTAGTAACACAGAGAACAGGACTAATCCCTCTTCTAGAGGATGGCTTTTCAAGAATTTGAGCACCTAGGGTCTTCCTTTTACTTAACTACCAATCTTCAGTTTTTTCAGCCATTAGTAGCTGTGATCTCCTCCAGGGCAGGAAGGGTGTCATTCATCTCTATATCTCTATTCCCCAGCTTTGGACTTGTCTTAGCATATGTTATTTAAATAGAATCAAATTTTTATATGGCATCTCTTGTATTAGTCACTTCTGAACATGCTCCATTTTGCCTATGTACCTCTTACAGTAGTAGCTAAAATTATGGACAAATATCATAGGTTTGGTCTTCCCGGTGTACCTCCTTCATTCCATTGTTTATACCTCTAACTAATGACAACTCAGATCCCATGAACTCTGAGGGCAGCCACTGATGACACATAATGAGTCTTGTTTATGTTGGTTTCCTGTTTTTCTCTTTGCAGAGCTCCTCTTTCTACCCTAGAGCATTACTGTATGTATATATGTATGCCCTCAGCTGCTAATGTTCGTGTTGACTTGTCTCTCAGACTTTCCAAAGCCAGACCAGCAACTTCATGAAATACCATGAGTTCCTCACCAAGAAGGATAATGCCGTTTAAAAATAGGTGCACTTGCTGACCTAGAGAGGTGGGATAGGGAGGGTGGGAGGGAGGCTCAAGAGGGAGGGGATATGGGGATATATGTATACATATAGCTGATTCACTTTGTTGTACAGCAGAAACTAACACAACATTGTAAAGCAATTATACTCCGATAAAGATGTAAAAAAATAATAAAATAAAATAAGGCCACTTAAAACAAGATATGTGCACTTGGACCCCTCCTACACTGTGAATGGGAATGTAAATTGATGCAACCTCTATGGAGAACAGTACAGAGGTTCCTTAGAAGACTAAAAATAGAGTTACTATATGATCCAGCAATCCCACTCCTGGGCATATATATCCAGAAAGGGCAAAAGCTCTAATTCGAAAAGATAATATGCACCCCAATGTTCATAGTGGCACTATTTACAATAGACAAGACATGGAAGCCACCTAAGTGTCCATCAACAGATGAACGGATAAAGAAGGTGTGATATATATATATGTATATATATATATATGGAAATTACTCGTATAAGAAAGAATGAAATAATGCCATTTGTAGCAACATGGATGGACCTAGAGATTATCATACTAAGTGAAATCAGTCAGACAAAAACAAACATTATATGATATCACTTACATGTGGAATCTAAAAAATAGTACAAGTGAACTTAGTTACAAAACATAAACATTCACAGACATAGAAAACAAATTTATGGTTACTGAAGAGGAAGCGGGGGGTTATAAATAGGGAGTATGGGGTTAACAGATGCACACTACCATATAAAAAATAGATAAACAGCAAGGATTTACTGTATAGCACAGGGAACTATATTCAGTATCTTGTAATAACCTATAATGGAAAAGAATCGAAAAAAGAATATGGATATATATATGTATAACTGAATCACTTTGCTGTACACCTGAAACTAATACAATACTGTAAATCAGCTATACTTCAATTAAAAAAAAATAGGTCCACTTGGTGCGGTAAATATTACCCGAGGCAGCCCTACGTTGTTCCTCTCTACACCACCTTTACTCAGTGAGTAGCTTCAGAGAGGAAAGAGAAGGCGTTTGAGCTTCAAGTGAGAATTTTTTTTTTTTTTACAATAATAAAGCAGCAGAGTATTTTTTTTAATCATCATTCAGTAAATGTTGTTACACTGTGAAATATTACGTTTTAATCTCTTTTTCAATAGAAAGGTTTTCTAAGGAAATGACTTGGAGCCTTCCACATTTATCAGGTACCTTTTCATTTGCAATTCTTTTCCATTTTTGGATCCAAATTGCATGGCCTGTAAGTGAGAATTTTTTAAGGCCAACCTCTTTAACCATCAACTCTGATGCTCAGGATTGTCACTAGATCCACTCTCAGGGGCTCTCAAAATGCTGAATCTCAGCTCTCAGCACTAGAACTCCAGGGTAAATGTGAGCGTGGACACATCATGGTTAATGAGTGCAGCGCTTAGCAGAGTGCCATAAGGCCAATACGTCGAGGGTAGCTTCTCAGACTTATAGCCCAGATCAAGAGGAGAACCAGTCAGTCTCCAACATTGTAATAATTCCTCTATGGGGAACATGTCCTGCCCGGGCAAAGGGATGGATGCAATGATTTAGTTTCTTTTTCCCATATTCAGCTTTCTTGAGTTATATGACAAATGGATAAAGGATCAGAGCATGCTGATAACTAATGAACCAGAGGGAGAAATTCATTTAATGGCTTAAGTGTGCTTTATCTAGTGTGAAATGTAGGTCAATTCGCTGTAAATTTATTCATGGGGATTATTTGTGCTTAGCCTGATTACATGGCATGTACTATAAGACTTCAGCCCTGTGTAACGTAGAACAAATCCCTCTTGTCGCTCGCCATCCTTCTCCATCCCTCCCCAGCCCCACCCTACTG
>NW_020185332.1:4467530-4487235 GCF_003031525.2 Neophocaena asiaeorientalis asiaeorientalis | reverse complement strand
CCACCCCCACCACATGCTGGCAGGAATCTAGCAACATCCATCAATGCTTGTCTCAATTGAAAAAACTGCATTTCAGACTATTCAAAAAATTGATTTGAAGCTCTTTATTACATTTTTGGAGACGCTTGGAATAATCTAAAAGCTGAAAACCTACACAGAAATTCAGATCTATTGCTGAGTTAGCAGCCAAAACAAAGATCAGGCAAGAAGAAGGGTATTTCATCACTCTCTGGGTCCAGCCGGGTATGTGTCACCAGAGAGACAAATTTTTCACATGCAGCATCCTGGGAACAAATTTTATGATGTTTGGGTAGCAACTCCTTCTCAATTCTAATTTAAGAAAGCCAACACAGCAATCTTATGGGGCTTATTGTCATCATTATTATTAGTCTTTAAAATGGAAATTAGTAACCGACAGGCCAGCTTGGATGAATGTTTCATTCGTTTCATTACCTCTTAGAATCAAAAAGAAGGTTCAGTCTTTGGTCCTAAAAGAGAAGCCAGTAAAGCAATTTAAAGATTTGAAAAAAAACTTAAGAAAAAATGTTTACTTGTTCAAAACAGGTGCCCATATTCTCAGAGGAAGAAATTTGTAGGGGTCTAGTTCACATCAGTATAATTTATGATTTAGTGCAGGAATATGAAAGTCCTGTGGTTGTCAGAAATCACCTTTCTGACTTGGAAAAGAGGAAAATGGCATTTTAAACTGCTTTTCCTTTTCTAATTTAAGTTTAGGGTTAATTGGAGAAGGAAGATGTAAGAAAATACTAAGAAACATTCATTTGGCATTGAGCATTTAGCAAGGTAAAGTCAAAAGTTTCAAACTTAGCCCCAAACCAATTTCACCTCCAAGACAAAGAGCAATGTGGCCTTTGAATGATTCTATAAATTCCAGTGAATTTTATAGAAAAGAAAAGAACATCACTCTTTGATTGTTGTTTTTTTTTTAAATTTATTTTTGGCTGCGTTGGGTCTTCGTTGCTGCGTGTGGGTTTTCTCTAGTTGCAGCGAGCGGGGGCTACTCTTTGTTGTGGTGCGCGGGGTTCTCTTGTTGCGGAGCACGGGCTCTAGGCGCACGGGCTTCAGTAGTTGTGGGTCGCAGGTGCAGTAGTTGTGGCTCATGAGCTCTAGAGCACAGGCTCAGTAGCTGTGGCACAGGGGCCCAGTTGCTCCACGGCACATAGGATCTTCCCAGACCAGGGATCGAACCCATGTGCCCTGTATTGGCAAGCGGATTCTTAACCACTGTGCCACCAGGGAAGTCCCTTTGTTTTTTTTTGTCTCAAAACTGTTAACTTAGTTTAAATGCCCTCTCCTTGTCTCCCCTGTAGAACATTTCTTTAAAACAATGAGGGACCCTGGAACAATCTCCAAAGTAATTTCTTAAGTCCCATAAAAAGGTGGTGTTAACTTGCATTTTTCCTGGAAGCCCTGGCCTTGGAATATAAGTAATAATAATGCCCTATATTTGTTTTAAACTTTACAGTTTATAATGAGCTTTCACTCACACTATTTTATTTGATCCTCATGTTGTCCTGTGATTCTCAGCAGAGCTTTATCTTGCATGGCAGTGGGGGCAGGGAGGGTGGTGATCTGTAGTCATCAGGAAAGGACAAATCACATCTGCTTAACATCTCCCAACCACAAAGTACGGAACACATGGTTTGGTGTCTATATAAATAAGTTAGCTTGCCTTTAGAGGCCTGGATGTACCAAAACCCTCGAAAACTTTAAGCCCAATGGGGGCGGCTAAGGACCGGAGCCTGACTGAAGGGCTCATGTCTCCCACTCACCCTCACTCGAGGGCACTGGCTCGTTGAGACGAATGGCTAGTGGAGTTGCCCAACCTGTTTAGATTCTTATTCTCTCCCTCTCTCTTTTGCCAAGCGTTTAGTTGCAATAGTCAGAATTTCACCAGGAAAAGAGAAACCACTCTAGGTATTCAAATAGAGGGGCTTAAATATAGGGAATTAGTTACACAGGTGATAGAAATGCTCAGAAGATGAGAGTTGAGAAACCAAACAAAAGACAGTGAAGCCTCCAAGAGGTTCCCAATTTCTGGAAGCCTCTATCACCCCTTGGATGGAGGAAAACAGAAAGAGGAGGTATAACCAGGACCCAGGCGCTGGGATCACTGGAGTTAAACTGGGACAAGGTGGACCAGCTTAGCAGGGAGTGGAACCATAAAGGAGATGCCACCCAAGAAGAGAAGGAGAGGGAGAAGTGCCCTGGTCTCTCTTTCTTCCTGCCCACTAGTCTCCTACTAGCTCCTCTCATTGGTGGAACACAGCTGCCAGCCAGCGTATGAGGGAGTCAACTGCAGCCCTTGGGGATCAGTACCCTTGCCCAGGACATAGAGCTGATAACCCACAACTACTCAATCTTGAACAATAAAATATTCAGGCAAGCCTAGATTATTTATTCAAACCCAGGTACTTGTATATTAGATATACTATTGCATTTTTACATGTGAAATGTATTTCTCTGGAGAAATAAAAAACTTTAATTTTCCCTTTTGCCACAGGGGCGAACAAAAGAGGTAACTTTTCTTGACTTGACTTTCCTCTTTTTTTAAATACCCCAATAGCATTCTAGTGTGACTGTTGGTAAAAGGTTAGAGAAAAACCACTGAACCACCTTGGAACAAAAAATTGAGAAAAACTTCCAAAGCGCCTCTATGTCCCTGATGTTCCCTTCACGCCTCTCTAAATAGGCCCTTCTTACTTGTTTCCTGGCCCAGCACTAACCTCGTGCAACAAAGGAGCCTTTCCCTTCCCATTCTTTTATTTCTAGCGTTCATACTCTTCCCACACGGAATAGGGGAGTACGGAAATGATGAAGCATGACTTCAGAAGTAAGGTTTTTTTTTTTTTTAATTTTTTTGGCCGCGCCACATGGCAGGTGGGATCTTAGTCCCCCTACCAGGGATCGAGCCTGTGCCCCCTGCAGTAGAAGCGTGGAGTCTTAACCACTGGACCGCCGGGGAAGTTAGGTTCTAAAAGGCATGGTGGCTTCTGTCTTGCTTCCTGGAGTCACTCCCTCTGGGAGAAGCCAGCTGCCATAGGACACTCACGCAGTCCTATGGAGAGGGCCACATGGGAAGGAACTGAAGCCTCCTGCCAACAACCAGGACTAACTTGCCAAGCATGGGAATGAACCACTTTGGAAGCAGATCCTCAGCCACAGTCAAGCCCGGTGTCCACCTGTGGCTCTGGCTGACATCTTGGCTGCCACCTCATGAGAGGCCTTGAGCCAGACACACAGGTCAGCTGCTCCTGGATGCCTGACCTACAGGAACTGTGAGGTAATCAATATTTATAGTTTAACCTACCAAACCTGGGATGACTTTTTACCTAACTACAGGTAACTATTACAGAAAGTCACCTGAATATGTGACTCATAATGACACAGATTTGGTCAGAAAATTAACCGCTAGGTTCTAACCACCGAACTTATTCCCAGAGTAGGGAGTTGGGAGATTGGGGTGAGAGAGGGAAGACCAGGATATTTTACATTAAGTACTTGTTTTTTAAAAGAACAATTTTAAAATCTGTTCTTTGGCTTGAGGTCTTGTTTCTGTCTTTTCTCTCTTCTACTTTCTTTCCATAAATAGGATTCAAGCAGTCTGGTGGTGTTGGTTGGGGGCACACCCCACATGGTGTTAGAGCTGCCGGGATATACTGGAGAAGCACTTGAATGGGAATGAAGAGCAGAGTCATTTTCTTTCTTTTTGACATAAAAAAACTACATTCTAATTCCAGAATCTACAACAGAATAAAGTCAGCTTTGTCTTCATAAGGACCTTAGTGTCTTTAAAATCAATTCCAAATAGGAACAGTGGACAGAAATGAGATCCTGTCCTGGGATCTTCCTGGGTAAAACTAGTTACAGCCACAAACACATTCAGAGAGGAAGTTAATTGCCAATTTTCCAGGAGGAAAGGTTAATTGTGAAGACCGTTTCAAGGAGAAGTCTTGGGAATTATGATATATTGGACCAAAGGAAAATGGGATTATAAGTAAGAAGACAAAATACTTGAGAGTGGCTAATTTTAATTGTAAAATAATACAGTTCAGGGGTTCTCAAATTTTAGTGCACGTAAGAGTCACTTGGAGGGAGGAGGCTACTCTCAAATTCAGATCCCAAGGCCTCAGCCCCAGAGATTCTGACTTAGTAGGTCTAGGATTGAGTCCAGGAATCTATGTTGTTGTTTTTTTGTTTGTTTGTTTGTTTTTTCAGTATGTGGGCCTCTCACTGTTGCCCCTTCCGTTGCGGAGCACAGGCTCTGGACGTGCAGGCTGAGCGGCCATGGCTCACGGGCCCAGCCGCTCTGCGGCATGTGGGATCTTCCCAGACCGGGGCACGAACCCGTGTCCCCTGCATCGGCAGGCGGACTCTCAACCACTGCACCACCAGGGAAGCCCCTGAGTCCAGGAATCTATGTTTTAAATGAGCATAATGAGTTGTTTTGATTGTCAAAGTTCTGCAGACTACACTTTAAGAAAAAATGAGTTAATTACATAATATGTGTAATCAAATATTGTACTGATTAAAATTATGAATGGAAAGATGTCCAGAAGTACTAGGCAAAGGTTGGACAGCAAAGGAGAGTGTGAAATATCACCCTGACAAGTGCCCATCAGACATTTCCAGCAGATATGTCCATTGCTCCAAACCCTCCTACATACCGTCCATCTCCTAAAATGCAACTACATTTGAGTTTTAACAGTTCAAAGTCTAATCATTGCACAGTGGCCATTGGAGAGTGTGTTTTAAAATAATTGTGTTATAAAGGAAGATGATAAATGTTTCCATAGGTTTTGAGGAAATACTATGCTGTTACTGTGAAAGAGCATTCGACTTGCAGATTCTAAACTAAGAAGGAGAAAATTGTTAATCTAGTTTTAGAAGAAAATTAACTTTATAAGTAAACATTTTTAATAAGAAGAGTATGTGGGATATAAACTAAAAATCTCGACTGTTCAGTGTATGATTGGCAGAATCAGTTTTACTGTTTATTAGTGACACACGCAGTTTGGAGAAGAAAACCCTAAGGACATGCGGGTACAGCCCAGCTTTGCTGCTCTCAGCACGGGCAATCATGTATTTCCAGTCATTTCCACAGGTGACATACTGACAATTGGATTTATGGAGCAGTGACCCAATTCAGTCACTCAGAGAGTTAAAAAAACACAAACATGTCACAATATGGGGAAAAGAAAATAGGAAAATGACAGTATGTGGAATAGGATCATGAGAAAATGAAGAACTTTAGGACTGAAGGGGACTAGAGGGGACCCCCAAGTCCAGCACCTTCATTTTATAGGTAGGAAATGGAGTCACAAACAGACCGAAGATTGCCTTTGCCCTCACGATGTCCTAGTGGAACTCAGACCTCCCAGCTCCCAGCTCAGTGGACCAAGGCTTAGTTGGCTCATAAAGACGGGGTCAGCGCTAACCTGCCCCAAGGACAACAGCCTCTGGGTGTCATCACTGCCTACAAGGGTGCATCTGGCCGCTCTGCTGACAGGGTGCTGCCTTGAGTAATTATTTTTTTAAAAAAAAATCACATCTGTTATTTTGTACTTAACTTATGGGAATACCTTTGCTCTTTTTTGAATAGTCTTCTGAGATTATAAATCTAAAAATGAAACTTTGCACATTGTAATAATGTTTTTTCTTGTAACCTGCTCTTATCATTTATTCTATCTGAGTTTTACCAGTGCATCAGGTCTAATGGCTCAGTGTTTTCCAGGATGGAACTCTATTTTTATTTTATTTTTTTGCAGTACGCAGGCCTCTCACTGTTGTGTCCTCTCCGGTTGCAGAGCACAGGCTCCGGACGCGCAGGCTCAGCGGCCATGGCTCACAGGCCCAGCCGCTCTGCAGCATGTGGGATCTTCCCGGACCGGGGCACGAACCCGTGTTCCCTGCATCGGCAGGCGGACTCTCAACCACTGTGCCACCAGGGAAGCCTGGAACCCTGTCTATTTTGATCATCCTTATATCCCCAGCCTTTAGTACCGTACCTGGCACACAGCATTAACTCAATAAATATGTGTTGAATGAATTCATTAGTAGACTATATTAATCAGTAGAATAAGTTACCGTTTATTGTGGCACATTGAGATTGATTCCAGTTTTTTTCACAATTATAAGTAATGCTGCAGCGAATATTCTTTGATGAATCTTTGCACCCACTCCTTATTATTGCCTTATGATAAATTCCTAGAGGTGCAATTAGTAGATCAAAGGCTTTGGATACATATTGCAGAATTGCCCTTCAGAGAAATGGTCCCATTCCCCCCATCCTCCTGCCAACGTTCTTTTCTTTTCTTTTTTTTAACAATGAAGATATTTTTCTCTTGAGAACTGAAGTTAGTGCTGGGAAAACATTTTAAGAGCACTCTGCCCATTTTGATCGCATAAAAACAGCTTTTGAATACTTTCCGTCTGTATTGTATTAAATCATACCAGTAATTTATCTAGAGGTGAAAGGTTACTGAAGCCACTGCTAAATCGTTTATATTCCTTGGACTTGTTCTGACTTATAAGTTTTATAAAAGGGAGGGCTGTGTGTTTTTTGCTTGAGAGAGAGCAAGTGAGCCGAGACTTGCTGTCATAGAACCATGGTGGGACAAAGTGACAGGGAGGCAGGGTGACATAGCAGGAAAATCTGTGGCCCTGGAGGACTCTGCAGCACACCGAGTTCTCACACGTAATGCATACACGTAACACACACATGGAACGACATGGTAGGATCTCAAAGCACAGTGTCTAGCGGGGAGGAGGAATAGACTTTTTTCAAGATTCATAAAAATGAAAACGATGCACATGAAACATATCAGAGGGGTTGCCTGTATGGGAAGGAGGAAGCAGTGCATGGGGATCAGATGTGAGGGGGACCACGCCCAGATCAGGGATGTTTCGAACGTGCCCCAAGTGAGGAGTATAAGTAAGCCGAGCCCATGAAAAAGAAGCAAGAAAGAAGGAAAGAAGGAGGGAAGGAGGTAGAGGGAGGAAACGAGAGAGGAAGGGAGGGAGGGAGGGCTCTGAGCCCCTCTGAGCCCTGACTCGGTCACTAACTCCGGGTGAACTGCCCTCGAGTCCCTCTCCCTCTTCTAGGCCTTGGTCATACGTGCTGGGGAAGGACTAGATGATTCCCAAAGTTCCAGCTGTGTCACGCTGTGATTTAGACACAAGCAGGACACGCATGTGGTGGCCTAGACTCTCACGTGTAAATACAGGTGTTGCGTTTCCCCAGCATGCCCTGACAAATCCCACAAACAGAAAGCATCGATCAATTTCTAAAACAAACCATGTGCTTTATGGAAGAAGTACTGCTAGCATAGACTTCCATAATATTATAAGCAGATGTGTGCTGTTTATTAAATTTACAAACAGCAAAGTCCCATAATGACGGACCTCCCCAGGACGGCCAGCTATTCCTTGGCAGAATTCCAGCAGGAAATTTTCTGGTGTCGACTGTTCTTCTTTCCTCTTGGAGCCGCAACGTCTCAGACAATGTTTGAATTATTTAAATATGCCCCAAATCTGCAGTTCATTGTCTTATCATTTCAAAGGATTGTGCTTCTATAAATCATATCAAATGTCTGAGATTCAAACCGAAAAAGCAAGGGTAAAAACTCAGGCACAGATACTCCTGGCTCTCCAAGGAAAGCGTACAGCAGAAAGGAAATGATACTGCATATTAAAAGCGAGTATTCGTTTGAAAGGTTTATGTGAACACAAGATGATATAATGCAGTCGGTTGGTTCCACAAGTTAAGATTTGTGCGTGTGTCTGTGTGTGTAGATTCTGAATTAACCTAGTTAAAAAATGACACAATGTGCTCATAGGAGCAACAAAGTAAATGTATTAGAATATGTGGGGAGCCAAGGGGTTGCCTAAAGCAATTTTCTCTTTTATTTTGGGAGGGAACAGCAAGCTTTGCTAAACACCTTGACACCATCTATACTGATGGATGCCAGACCATCCCTGTGTGATCAGTTTCCTCCTGGTTTTCATTTGGAAGAGGAAGCAGTTTGAAAACCAAGGTTTTTTCTCTGGCTTTAGAAGCACAAGGAGCCCGGCCAACTTTTAAATATTCGGTTGGTCTTAGTCAAGTTATGTAGGACCCAGTCACTCCACTCTAGCTGTTGCCAGGAATTAGACATACACGAGAAAAGAGATGAGCAGAAACAAATCACTCCCGGTGCCTTACCCGCGGAGAGCCTTTCGTCTGTTCTTGGCTTTGCTTGTGGAGATTTGGTCCTGGGAGAAACATTGTCAGTTTCAGTATTTGTGCAGACAAAGAACAGGGCTTCTCCCAGCATGGGCTTCTCTCCCGCCCTGCTGTGGCCCCTGTGGACTCCAGTTCATTTTAGCCCACCTTGCACAGGGGGTGTGGTGGGTCCATGGGAGGAGACGGGAAGGTAGCCAAGAACATGGTTACAACACCCAGAAAGCAGACTCTGAGACTCGGATTTGTATGCAGGAGGTCTGGGAACTGGGAAATGCTTTTAGGAACCACACCTGTGAGGGAGTGAAGGAAGCAGGATAGATGGAGGAAGAGGTTGGACTGCACTGCAGTCACAAAAAGACCTCAGGGATCTGCAGGGATACTCTGCTGCTGGGGCAGCTCTTCAGAGTTGTCCCCCCTTGGCCATTATTACTGATCCCCCTACATCAACCATCCAGTTGTTGGATACTGGCTATCTTCTCTTCCCTATACACACACACACACACACACACACACACACACACGCACACTTCCCTCATTCTGGGAGGGTTGGAGAGGGACTAAGATGAGAGCTATCAGCCACCAACACTTCCAGCAACTGGGGAAAGAAATACCCCAGTGGATGCACCACAGCAACCACCACAAAATAAAAGGTGCATCTCTGCCATTAAGGAGCTTACGCTCTCATTGAGGGAACAAGACATGTGCATTAACCACAGGACAAGGCAATAGATTATAAGTATCAAGTGAATGGCACTGACTATATGTTTTATGGATGTGCGGAGAAATGACAGAAAGCTAGAAGAGGGATTATGGATTATTGGACTCAACCAGCTCAATTTACAAAGAATTTTCTCTGATGTGAAAAGTGGAGGGACATGTCCAAGCTTACACATCTACCGTGGAGCCACCTAGGTTTCCTGATTCCCATTTCAATTCTCATTCTCCTCCTCAGTAAACCTCCCTCACTTTGGAAGTGGTTACTTTTGACAGGACTGATCTTGTGTAACTGTGACTAGATCCAGGTAAGGCAGAAAACAGAACCCCTGAAATAGGTCATCACCTGCAGAAGAACTAAAGTCAAACAAACATCTTTGGCCTTAATCTAAACAACTGTCAGTCAAGAAATGGGACTAGAAATGATGGCCCCCGGCTTACAAGTAATTTCACATTTCATCACTTGCTGGTCTGTTTGTGGCCATGTGGGAGGCCACCATCTCTTCAGAAGGAATGGCCAGCCCCAGCTATGCTCATTTTGCAAAACTGAGAAATGGTTTTTGAGTCTTTTCCCAAAAAACACCAAAGAACATACGGGTAGGAAAACAGAGTCAACACCAGACCACACTGGTGATATCCAGCCTCTGTCAGGGTTATTTGGTAACTGTAGTCTGTAGTAGTGCTTGCTGTCTTCCAAATGACAGCATGGCCTGTTAAGGGTCTCCTTTTCTTCCAGAACCTTCCAGCTCATTTTTTCCCCCCTCCATGTAAGTTACTTTTACAAACATGTAGGGTGCATTGTAGGGGGTAACAGAAAGGGCAGCTTAGATGACAGTGAACTCAGTCAATATTAAAGATCTGAGTCCTTTGGTAAGTTACTAGCTGTTCATTCCTCCAGTCACTCCTTCAACAGATATTTGCTCAGCCCTTACTTTGTCCTAGGTACCCTTATAAGAACTGAGGCCTTGAAGATGAGTAAAACATTATCCCTCAGGAACCAAGCCATCAGGAAGCTTGATCTGGTGGATAAGACAGAGACGTGAATATGAGTCAAGTAGAGTGCTATGCTGAAAACCACAGTGGCGACATCGGTGGTGGGATGGCGCTAGAGTTGTCTGTGCTACAAAGAGTCCATTTATTTTGTTTGACGTAAAACATCATTTGGATTGAGTCCCACCCATTATTTGCTTATTCATTCAAAAAAGCTACTGAGAGATTTCCATGCGCCTGCCATAGCACTAGATACTACAAGTACACCTAATTGAGTGACGCAGCACTGTTTGCTAGGAAGTTCTTAATAATGATGTGTTTTGATGAATTAAAACATCTGTCTCCCAGTTTTTCTGTCCTTTGTCTCTTGAAGCATACATATTTCGAGGGAACCCAGGCATCCCATCCGTTCCATATCACGTCCTATTCAGATCACTCGAGTAGGCCAGAACTTAGCTTCTTTCTGATCCCAGGCCTCTGCATCTCTTACTCCAACCTCTCCTTTGACTCTTCTGACCTGGGACAGTCTCCCAGTTCTTTGCGATTGAGCCATTCCAGTGGTTCTTCTAGTCTTAGCTTGCTTCCCTAGAACCCGAGCTCCTCAATACACTCTAGAAACAAACAAAAGTATTCCATCCTGCACAGTTTCTCTCCAGCCCTCCTCCATGGCTTTGTTCAGTTACCCTATCCCATTCTAGGGGAAACCACTCTTCCAAGCCCCTTCAGTGTCTCTACAGAGAGCCTGAAAGTAGCAGGCATGGGCACACTCACATCTTTGAGGCTTCTTTTCTTTTTTTTCTTTTTTATTTACAAAATATTTAGTTGTTTATTTTGGCTGTGCCAGGTCTTAGTTGTGGCACACGTGATCTTTAGTTGAGGCATGCATGTGGGATCTAGTTCCCCCACCAGGGATCGAACCCGGGTCCCCTGTATTGGGAGCTCAGAGTGTTACCCACTGCACCAACAGGGAAGTCCCCATCTTTGACACTTTGGAGGTTTTCCTTCCTAAATGGTTCATTATCCAGCCCAGAGCTCAGTACAGCAGTAAGCTTTTTTGTGGGGAAATGGTGGGGGGGCTGGGGTGAGGTTTTCTCACCAACTCAGTGATGAATGTATCGCAGAGTCCCCATGGAGATGGAAGTCCCCAACCTCATGCACTGGTGGGCTCTCCTCACTTCTCTTCCAACCTCCTCTGAAGCCTCAAGCCTGCCTTCCTAGTTTCTTGCTGGCCTATCCACGCTGTTGCTACACGCCTCAATACCTTTCTCCTTCCAGAAAATGTCTCTTCACCAATCTGGAATTGTCCACTGCTCTTATTTCCTCGGCCACTTACCAGGAGGGCCTTGAGCCTCTCGACAGCTTAAGTTCTCACTCCCACATTGGCTCTGCCTTTGCTCCTCCACAATGGGTCTTGCACTACCACTGACACATTTTATCAGACATTGGGGGTCAAAACTTCTCCAGCACAAAAAGACTGGCAGAAAGGGGGGCACGTGGAGTAAAAGCCGTCATTGCAGCACACACTCAACTCAATGGCAAACAGAGCCCTGTTTGGCCTGGATCAGCCACTGCTGCAGGATGCACTGCTGCGCATTGCTAAGGGGGCTCTCTTTAACTTGCACAAAGGTTATAGAGAAATGCACGCATCTTCACAGTGCAGCGTAACGAGCTATAATTCTGAAGGAAACACTTCAGAGTCAAATCGTGTTACGCCGCCTCAGGTCTACTAGGCAATGTTCAGTGGGCACGGGTGGCAGACTCAGAACCCTCGGTGCTTATCGTGGGGTTTTCCCCGCATGGGGTCTCTGGCCCCACTGCATCATTTTCACCGGGGGAGCTTTTAAAGGAAGAAACTTAGTAAATCTGGATCTCTTGGAGCGGGGCCTAGGCGTTTGAATGACAAGCCTATTGAGTCTAGGTTTGGATGAGAGACAACCCTCGTTTTAGAGAAATGCCCAAGGCTTGGAAATCCTCCCTCTCTCTGGCCTCACGAAGCCACACAGTAGTTCTCTGCTTGGCCTTGTCTGCAGTTCTGGAAATATTCATCTCCCTGGAGATTTCCTCCCCGGAGAGGATTGTTTCCATCTTTCTAACATTCTATAAAGGGAATAATTCTATAATTAATTTCAGACTGGGTGAGAATATTCTTTCTATAGATATCATGAGCTCTCTAACGCATATGGGAGACATTCCCAGTAGATTATATTTATAATGTTATATAACTGTGGAACACTCCCCCGCCCTCGGCCCAAGTGACAAGACCAGTTCCTCCTAAGTGGACCTAGACTTTTTAAACCTTAAAAACAAACAAAGATTTTGAAGCTACAGGTTTTTAGTTTTCACTTGAATGGAATTTAGAGGGATTTGGAAATTTCTTAGTGCTAATTCTTACGATCATGTATTTCCATGAACTTGGTTGTGAATTTTCTAATTCACAATGAATTCTAACATCTTGTGAATCTTTTCCAGTTTTGTGTCTTTTCCACACAAAACTGCTAGAACTAGAATACTCCCATTTTGCAGCCCTTAATGAATCATCAATTCAGGCAACAGTCATCAATGGTGAAATCCTTGATAAAGGGCTTGTGGGAACGTTACAACATCAGGATCAGGATGGCACATCCTGAATCCACTGGTCAATCTCAGCTTCACTGAAATGTGGACAGCTTGACATTATGTGCCCCCTTGTGTGATGCAGTATGAGACATGCAGTACCAACTATGAAGTCTGCTTGCCCCAAATTTAAACCGGAACCTAATGAAGCTGATGGAAACAACTTCCAGTTTACAAGAAATAGGGGGTTAGAGGACCAAGATAAACAACACCACAAAGGAGTAACAGGTAGATCCAGAGTGTGGAACATTCTCCAGGACAGTGAGAAGTTGTCTTCAAATCAACTTATCAGAAAAATAAGGATGGACTACTCTAGATGTCAAGATGAAAAGAGGCTTAAGAAATACAGAAAACAAACCTAATGTCTTTTTTTTTTTTTTTTTGTGGCTGTGAGGTATGTGGGACCTTAGCTCCCAGACCAGGTATCGAACCCGCGCCCCCTGCAATGGAGACGCAGTCTTAACCACTGGACCGCCAGGGAAGACCCTGTTTGTCATTTTAAAGACAATTAAGGAAACCTGAGTATAGACTGGGCACTAGATGATACTAAGGAATTAATTTTACTATGTGGGATAATGACATTGTACTTACATAAGAAAATGTCCATATGATTTAGAGAGTAGTATGTATTTAGGGAGTAGCGATGAAATGACACGACGTCTGAGATTTCCTGTAAAATACACACATACAAATAAAAGATAGACAAAGCAAGTGGTAATATCTTGAGATGGTTGAAATTGGGTGTTGAAGTACATGGGGTTCATTATGCAATGCTCTCTACTTTTGCTACATGTTTTAAGATTTTCATAATACTGTATTAAAATTAGAAAAAAAAACTCTACCTACAAAGAATAACAAAGAAAGCAAGTAGCAGAATAGTATACTACCATTTGTGGAAAAAAAGTGAACATATGTTTATGCTTGTATATCCTGAAAGGATACCCAAGAAACTGGTAAAAATTATTGCCTCTGAAGAGAGGAACTAGGTGACTGGGAGACAGGGATGGAAGGAAGACTATTCAAATAATTTCTTGAAGAGAGGATGCAGACGTTACAAAAGGAGATAAATTAGTTTTTAACAGACTTGGCCCTCATGAGCTTAGTTTTATTCCTCCCAATGCCCTAGTCATTTATTGGTTGTAAACTGGGCATCTGTGGGCCACATTCAGCTGAAAGAGTTAATTTATCTAAATAACAGTAGAGAAATTTATTTAATAAACATATATTCAGAGGCTGCTGCTATGGGCACTGGGTCTTAGGAGACAAAAAGATGAGTCAGACACTTGTCATCATCAAAATGATAGGGTTTAACAAAATTTCATTAATACTTTATTTTTAATTTTAAGCATAAAAGAAGGAACCTCAGAATAACCATTACCTAATTTTGACTGTCTCTGTGGTTAGTTAAGATTTCTATTTAGCTGTGCCAACTGACATGGATAATGAAGAAAGAGGTGCATCAGTATGTTTGAAGCCCAGTGAATGCAGAAAGTTTCTATGTTGGGTACTCTGTGCTTAACTACTGTAGCAATAAGGATTGTTAATAAAAGTTAGAATGGCATGGAGTGGATTTAGAGAGGTAAATGACATTAAAATACCATTTCATCCCACTGATTATTGTAAAGAGCCCTATATTTCCAGAGTGGCCTTGTGGTTCTGAGCCATATATTAATACATTAAAAAAAAGATTAAAACCACTTAATTTCATAGGAGACCAAAATGATGTTTTTGCACATAATCTTTCTGATATTAGGGAAGATGAAATGTTATCCCCTTATTTCTATTTCACCTTTGGGTAGAAAAAATTAAGCTAATTGGGTTGACGCTGGAGGTTTTTGTTTTAATATTATTCTTATTGAATCGGGGAAATATTTAAAGAATAATGTTAAGAGCTGATGCATCACAAATCGTCTGAATGGATATTTCCTTCTTTTTCCTTCTCTTTCCAGCTCCCTTCCAACTCACTAACCCTGTACATGACTCTGTATTATGCCAACTTTACAGTCTTTGCAAAGGTGGTTCTAATGCTGAAAATTCTGAGTTTATCAAAATAAAGATAGAATAATATGATAATGATAAAAGCCAGATAAATCTCAGTGGAATCACCTTTTGAGGCAAAGTGAGAACAATGAAAGCTTCTTAACCTGACAATGCTCTAGGAGATGGATCTGGTAGGAAGTAAAAGTATATTAAACATGGTGAGGCAAATGATATATGGATCAGTTCATCAGAACTCCTGCATTTCAGTTGATCTTAAAGGTTCAGCTGAACACTAAATGAGGCCAGGCTCACATGCTAAGACATCTGCTTTGAGCTGCTCTGGGCAACAGAACATAGGGCTACAAGGACCACAGCTAATCCTTTGTGCCTAGGACTGGTCTTGTCAGGAAAAAACGTGTTTTGGGGGTGCATTCTAAACCTTAGGATCCTGTAACTCTGAGGGAAGTGACTGATTAAAAGAGACCTTTAAAGACCTCTTATCAACAGGATCAATTTGAATATCTGGTGTGTACTCTCTAATCTTTCCAACCTTCCTGAAGGGCAAGGGTTGTATTTTGTTCTGTTGGATTCTGCACAGCTGGGAGGGAGAGTGTTTTGTTCATAATGAGTCCTGGCACTAACTCAATAAATATTTGTTAAATTGGTTTAAAGAAATAGGCAAGTAACAATTGTGCTGGATATATTTATTTTGTCTTTGATGTGGACACAAAGCCATCACTTACCTCTCTGAAGTTACATTAAAAATATCTAAGTAATTTCTACCTACATTAACTATATTTCAGTTCATCACTTTCAATTATGTAATAAAAACAATTAATGACTTAGGCATGATTTAATCATCTTATTTGTTTGGAACAAATCTATTCCATTTGAGGTTGATTTAGAATGGTATTTCCTACATGACAATAAACATATTATTTTAAAATTAAAGTTGGTCTGATGCCTAAACAAAATGTTTTAAAAGAACTTTGTGGCGCGTATAAGTAAATACATCTCCAGAGTCAAAGAAGCCATTCTTATTCGACATATTTTAGTGATAGAGGGGAAATTAAGTATGATCACAGATTGAAAAAAAATTTTTTTTTTTTAGTTTAAAAGTCTTTCTACAATACCTTGGTATTAGAGAACATTTCATGAAAATATGTTTATATATATATGGCATTAAAAAATCCCAAATGACCAGGGAGACTTAAAAGTTAGATATTTAATAGTAAAAGACTTTTGATAATCCACAATAAAAATATTTTTAACCAAAGTATAATAACCCCAAATAAGTCTTCTCAACTCAGTTATCAAGCAACCCAAAAGAGAAAGATCCTGCCTCACATACTGCTGATGTTAACCATGTGATTTGGATTAAAGATAAATCCAATTTAAAATCATAATTATTGGAATTCTTCTAGACAGCATGTTTTTCAGAGACATTTAAAGAACCTTCAGTGGTGTGTTTTATATACCATAGGAAAAGAAAAATTAATCTCAAGCATGTCCTGTGTTGGGTACAATAATAACAATTGTTGTCTGAATCCATGTGAGTAATCTCCTCTTCTAAAAGAAGACATTTAAATCTGCATCTACCACTTCATACTGAATGTCAGGAATAAGGTAAGGCCCCATGCTTAGAGGTAGCTACAAAACTAAAACATATTAATTCTGACAAAATGTCAAATATCTGCCCTTCAAATAAAATAAAAGTAACTTATCAATTACATACATGCTGTACTGAAACTCAGATAATATTCTCTCTATAATTATTACGTAGTATTCTCTTCTAGAACTTATAATTAGAAAGCAGATGGAGAGATTTCTGTAAACCTAAAAATGTCAAATGAGAATAGAAGCCCGAGTATCTGGTTTTCAGTTCTGAGTAACAGGCAATTTTCAGAAAACATGGTTCCCATATGTACCTTGTTCCTGGGAGTGGGTAAGACAATTTTGAAAGGGGGGAAAATATCATGAACTGTTGGTGTATTGTATAAAGGAAGCCCCAGAAAATATAGCACAAAATATGATCTTATAAACAAAAGTAGAACAAAATATTTGGTGGAATTTCTTTTTGCTCTTGGACACAGTTGGGTTTGCTGTGGTATATACATGTGCAAACAGGAAGTTAGGCGGTTAAGGCTAATAGGGCAATGGGTGAGTAGAGCAATTTCTTAGTATTTGGCTCTCTAGCACCAAGCAAGTCTGGTTTGGTCTTTATAGCTCCAGCTTGTGGAAAAAATGTTTTAGTTCCAGATATATTTGTAAGTGACTTGGAAGCTACCTCTTTGATTCACTTCCCCCAATACTGCACTTTTTAGTCACACAAATGTATATTTTTTCAGTTCCTAATGATCTGCTTCACAGGAACTGGGACAATACGAAGACTTGGTAAACTGCTTAACGGAATGAGTTTTATCACAGGCCCTAGACACTCCAAGATAAACTGCCACCGTGTTTTCCTCTGCTGGGTGGAGACAAAGTCCAAAATGCGAACTTGTTAGAGCAGGTTTTTTGCTGGTCTGCAATAAATTATGATCACTGTAACTAGTAAAGAGAGAGACTACTAATAGCTGACCCTAAATTTAGAAATAACTATCTTTTTTTTTTTTTTTTGTGGTATGTGGGCCTCTCACCGTTGTGTCCTCTCCCGTTGCAGAGCACAGGCTCCGGACGCGCAGGCTCAGCGGCCATGGCTCACGGGCCCAGCTGCTCCGCGGCATGTGGGATCTTCCCAGACCGGGGCACAAACCTGTGTCCCCTGCATCGGCAGGTGGACTCCCAACCACTGCCCCACCAGGGAAGCCCAAAAATAACTATCTTTTAAGGTCTAGAGAAGGAGTCTCAATTTCAGAGCAGTTACTGTAGGTTACTAGTAAAATCAGTTTTCTGTTGGGGTAGCTATTGAAAAATATACTGCTAGGCATTAGAATGGTTAAGGTTGGTTTTTCTAAAGAAATAGTAAATGGCTTTGAGGTCATAGGAGAGGTTAGAGAAACTGAGACACTATAAAAATAGGTGAAGTGTTCAAAGTCAGTTGGTTAGAAGCCCAGACTAAAGCAAGAATTCTAGGACTGATGTTCTCATTGGGGGAAAGGGTTTGATTGACCTCTGAACACCACAAAATAGTGCTAACTGGGTACATAATGCATAGATATTCAGACATCTGCACCTCACTGCTCTGAACGTCTCAGACTTAGCTGCTATTTTGAAAAGAGTAAAATTGCTGGACTAAACCAATGCTATGTATACCTCTACAAGATGTTAGTTTCCCAGGATTACACTGACAGTCTAGCAGGAGAGGTGATTTTTCAATACTCAAGAACTAGCCAAGTAGACAGTGAACAAATGTGTTATTTTCATGAAACAAGTATTTATTGTGCACCTACTAAGTGCCAGGCCCTCTTTTAGGCACAGAGATACAGGTAAGATCCTTGCTCTCATGGAGTTTACCTTCTAATATTAAACGGCTTCTCTTTGGCAGGCAGTGGAAGAGCATGGGATACTTTGAGAATGGTGAATTAAGTGATGGAAAATCTTGAAATCCAAGTTGGGGAAAAATTTGATTTTGAGATGCTTGATGCGAAGCCATTGGGCCCCATGAACTGAGGACTAAGTGGAAGGGGAAAATGACTTTAGTTGCAATCAATTTTTCTGTTTGTCTTGAAGAGCTTCTTACATAAACCTGTCATGTGAACTATAAAAATATGGTCAGTAAACCAAGGGACAATTTAAGTGGCATTAATTTAATGAGCTTATTACCAATCTCTTACAGAAATCAATAAACATTTACTTTTTACCATCCCCTGAGGTGGCTCCTTGCCATTACCAGTCATTGTTAGACTGGGGAATGTTTAAAAAGTTGTGGTGAACAGAACCATTCTTCCTGGGCAATTAGAAATACTCAGTGCCCTGCAACTTTTAGAACTTTCTCAAGTTGCCTGTTAATTGGTTCTCTACCCGTGCTTTTTGATTTATAAAGTTTATTCTCTGCCATAAGTTACAAAGCTATCCTCTGTTATAAAGATCTCTGGGGTCATGATAAAATCAAGTCCATCAACTGGGACAATAACATGCTATTGTTTTTATAGAGTGTCCAGGCTTATCCAGTGTCCCAATGGACTTCTTCAAGATAGTTTCAATTTACATCATCTTCATTTCATAAGGATAGCAGTTTCATGCTCTGAGAAACACTAAAAAGTTGCAGTAGTTTCATTTATGAGTAACTAAAGAGATTTGCTACCTGTTTCTTGGGAAAAGGGGTTAATTCTGGTCATTTTATATTGGGATGGAAAAAAAACGCAAGATCTTTTATTAAAAAAAATTTTTTGAATTACAAAAGTAATGTGTTCCTTACAGAAAAATCAGAAACTAGAACTAAGCAGAAAAAGAAAAATCACCCACAATTTCACCAATCACTGAGACCTAGTTAACATCTTAGTGTTCAGTCTTTTCTGCCTCTCTCCACACATCGTAGTTTTTAAAAATGGGATCATATAATACACAGTGTTTTGTGATTTGTCTCCTCGCTTCCTAAACTTCAAATGGTTTCAGGTCATCCTACATTTCCTAAGGGCTGTGTAACTGTAAGGTATACAATTGACTTTATTTAAGGGCACAGTAGGCAGAAGAAATTTCTTCTTATGAACTTAAAAGAATATGCCCCTCATCCCTAAAGCCGTTCTCTAAATCCCTAAATGACCTCTGACCAGCTGAGTTTCGGTGTCGGCGTGTGCGACATTTACAGAGAGGGACAATCCCGCTTCGGGTTCCCGCCGACAGAGTCACAGTAGGACCCCAGAGCCCACCAGGGTCTTCCCGTCGGAACCGCACCTCGCTTCCTCCAGCGGCGGGCCAGCGGTCAGGAGAAGCGCTCTGCGGACCTAGGGGCCCCATTCCCCAAGACGGTGCATCCCCTCCCCCCCTTGCATGGCAGAGCCCGAGCTCTGCGACAGCTCGTCCGGCGCGGCGCCTTGCCTCGCGGACCCTCTCACCACCGGACAGCAGGCTAGAGACCCAGGAGGGGCCCGCGGGAGCTTGTGCCGGCCCAGCCCCGCTGCCGCGCTGCACCGCCGCCGCACCGGAGCCGCGCCGTCCCCGAGTGATGACGCGCTTCCTGCCCTCCCGGCGCGCCCGGGCCGTGCGCTCGCGCTCGCCCTC